>NC_048597.1:59087519-59342519 GCF_003668045.3 Cricetulus griseus | reverse complement strand
CTTTACCATAGAACTAAGTGTCACAACCAGCCATAAACAACACCCCCCAAATCTGTGGGGGCAAACTTTTCTCTCTGTATGTTGGCTAGCTCATGAATTTTGCTCTAGAGATATCACACAGCAGCAAACACATAGCCATTCAGCAAAAGGCACAAGACAGAAAGAGAAAGCCTACATCTGAGCTCAACCACCTAAGTTAACTCAGTCAGGGTGGAACTCCCACTTTAGGGCCTTAATTTACTCAGCGGCGGAAAAAAAGTGGTGAACAGATTCTAAGGAAGCCACTAAGGCCAGCAGGTTCCTCTCCCTTCAAGTATGTGCAGGATCTGTGACTCGTTTCTAAGCAACAGAATATGACATGCAATGGGCTGTCACTTTTAACTACTTGTGACACCAATCTTAATAGAGACTCTGCTAACTGCTCCCTTCCTGGCTTTGATGGGAGGAAGCCTCGAGTGGCCTCCAGCTGACAACACATCAGCAGCTGTCACTAGGCATGAGAACTTGGAAGGAGATTCCTCCCCAGTCAAATGTAGATGAGACCCTACCTTGGCTCATAACTACATTAAGGCCTGCCAGGAGATGCTGAGATGGGAACCCCTCTAGGCTGTACCTGACCCACCAAAGCTAGGGGATAAGACATGTTGTTTCAAAACACTAAATGCATGGCCATTTGCTGTGCAGCAAAACGTCTCTAATACAATGAAGCAGTGAGCACCTTAGACACCTGGCATTCTGTGAGCATGAGGACAGACTGGGCTAATAGTATTACATTACAGCACAGTCTGACATAGACAAACACTGTTAGCTGCTGTCACATACTGGGTTGAGGAGCTTTGTCTTTCTGTACCTCCAGGCTACTTGATCTACATTTAAATACTCATTTAATTAGACCTCGTTTCCTGGTTTCTTGCTACTGCAAATAACACACACACACACACACACACACACACACACACACACACACACACACGATGGGGGGGGGTGCAGAGAAAAAATAGCTCCTGCATTATACCATATTTAATCAGGGATCAACCTGAAATAAAGTGCCTCCAGCAGGAAAGTGCTTTCCTCTGAGATATCCTGAGGACCCGAAGCAAGAGGCTTTGGTGTGGCTATTTAATACTGTTGGTTCTGAGAGAAAGGGCCAAGAGATGAAATACCTGATAAATTGATCTGGGTCCTCCATTTTTGCAGGTGTGAATGCTCGCATGTGTGTTTGTGTACCTGTATGTGCATGTGTGTTTATGTGTGCATGTGTGTCTGTGTATATGCAAGTTCATGTGTGCATGTGTGTATTTGTGTGAGAGTCTGTGTGTACTCCTGTCTGTGCATGTGTATGCATGTGTGTCTGTGTATATGTGTGTTCATGTGTGTGTCTGCTTGTGAGCATGTGTGTGTGTGCATACATGTGTGTCTCTGCATGTTTCTGTGTATGCATGTGTCTGGGACTTTGTGTGTCTGTGTGTATGCATGTGTATGTGTCTGTATGTGTGCATTGTGTACATGTGTCTTTTGTGTAGGTGAGTACATGTGTGTGAAATATTTCTTTACACTGGGTGAATATATGTCACTGTGATTGCTTTAATAAAGAAGCTGACTGGCTTATAGCTAGGCTTATAGATGGGAGAACCAGACTAAGAGAATCTGGGATGAAGAAGGACAGAGTCTGAGGGTCACAAGGAGACTTGTAGAGAAGGAGATGAACTTACCATACTGAGAAAAGGTACCAAGCCATGTGGCAGATTGTAGATAAGAAATATGGGTTAATTTAAAATGTGAGAGTTAGCTAGTAACAAGCCTGAGCTATTGATCCAGCATTTATAATTAATATTAAGCCTCTTTGTGGTTATTTGGGAGCCACTGCTAGGACACAAAGAAATTCTGTGTGTGAATGCATGTGTGAGTGGGTACATATGTGTGTTATAAGCAAAAGTTAGATGGAAGGTAAAGATACTGCATTCCTGTTTACTTGCAGATTTGCACCAATGCAATGTAAGATGCTAGCACAGGAATGGCCATCTAGAATCCCAGTTTCAGGAGCTATAATACCCTCTTGTGACCTCCAGGGCACCAGGTACATAGGAGATACATGTGCAGGCATAACACTCATACACATATTTTTTTTCTATTTTAAATCAGTTCCTTACATTTATTATTACAAATTAAGATAGCAATATTGCCTTTATTACAAATTTCTGCAGACTAGAAAATCCAATGACCTACTATAATTATTACCTTCTAATCAAACTACCCCAAATTCTGTTTATATTCTTCCAGGTTCTTGTATTTCATCTCAGACTTAAGGCTTCTGAAGCTCGTAGAATTCTTGAGACTCACCTGTGCATCTTTGGGTCGAATTAGAACATGAAGGTATAAACAAGTCATACACCTTCAAGCTGTATATTCCATGCAGATCACTGGGGACAAATGTGGACTAGATCCCAGCACCAGAGAAATGAAAGAAGCTAAATGCACCAGAGAACTCACACACAGATTATTCAAAATGACTGGCATGCAGTTTAGCCTCAAAGAATAGCTTCCACATCTGCTGCACAGCGTTATCAGCAGTAAGGACAGAGGACTGCTTAGCCCTAAGTTGGCTGTCTTATTTTCTATCTAGCATTCCAGAAAGATGCTACCCATGATTTAGGCAGAAAGTACAGATACATCTGAATGGCCTACTCTTTTCTTCATGCTGATTTCCACTAAGACTTTTTTTAGTTTTTTTGTTTGTTTGTGAACAGAAGTGAAAGATCTTGTAGAAGATCCGAAATGAATTCCCAGGAGAAGTGTCCCGGGACTACTGTCACTACAAAATGACCCTATAGCAGGAATGAAAAGATTTGTGAGGAGTGAAAAAAACTCAAAAACAAACAAACAAAGCTTCTTGGCCCTGGGGGTGAGGGTCAGCTTGCTCAGGTCCATTTTGGACTGTGCGACTTCTGAATCATCAAAGGAATCACGTTCAGTACGACGTGGGAGGAGATCCTGGGCTCACGCTTGAGTCCAGCATCTCTGATGGCTTCACGGTGATAGGGAGAAGCCTCAAAAGCTCACTCCAAGCAACATTGCTTAGTCATAGGAAAGATCAAAGTCAAAACTCCAACCTAAAAACTGATTGTAACTTAAAAAGAGATGATCGTTCTCAGGACACGAGACCCCCACCTCAACAGAGGGGGGGATAAGATATTAGCATAGCTCATTCTCTCCCAAGAATGCCTTTTTTTTTTTTCCCCTGGAATTCTACTATGTTCTACATGTAAAACCAACACTGTGGAGAGCCCCACTTTGCACAGGAAAGGAATGGGACCTAAGGGTGGCTGGTGTCTGCAGATGGCAGCTGGACTTCAGAGAATGGTGGTGAGGACATTCAACTCTGGCATACAGAGTTGATGGGTAGGGAGCACAGGAATGATGAAGCCCTCACCGCTCCCTGCCAGGGGCTTGCCCGCTGGGGTCCATGTTGGGCACTTCCTCTGTGAGAGCATTGGACCGGTATGTTACCTGCTCAGGAGTAAGAAGGAGCAGAAACCTGGGGACATTTTGAAATCTGTGCAGGGTAGGTAGGAGAAGGGGTGCTTGCTGGGGCTTTGAAAGATTTAATGAGACCCTAACTGCTGCCCTTAGAGGCCTGTCCACATCATTTCCTAGAGTTCCTCCCAATGGGTTTTGAGTTTGGCTTTGCAGGAGAAAGAGTGGCCCTCAGATAGAAAGCCAGGCAGAATCAAAAAACTACTCTACTAGTGGACCTAGAGGAATCTGAGGTACTTTGGAGTTGGGGGAGGGGGAGTGTTCTAGATTGCTGTTTTGATGCTGTGATAAAATGGACCAAAATTCACTCGGGGAGGAAAAGGTTTATTTGGTATGTGCTTCTGGATCACAGCCAATGGTTGATGAAATCAGTGGTGGAAGTCAAGCAGGAACAGAGGCAGGAACCCTGGAGGAAGCTGTATATGGGCTCTTGGCTCTCGGGCTCTCTCATTATACAGCCCAGGCTCACAGTAACCCCCCCCCCCACCCACACACACACACTAAATTAACAATCAAGAACATGCACCGCTGGCCAACCTGACTGAGGTAGTTCTTCAGCAGAGCTATCTTCCCCATGTGTCAAGTTGACAGCCAACGGGAGCCCTGTGACACCTGCAAACTCCAGCAGAAGTGCTGAAATAGCCAAGGCATTGATTCATATTTTGGCAGAAAGGGGATAGCACCTGATGTAGCCCAGACTGGCTTCAAACACTATGTGGTGGAGGATGACCTTGAACTCACGACCCCCCACTTTCTGAATGACAGTATTACTACCATGCTCCCCGACCCCTGCCTTCACTTTTCTTGATGAATTAGTTTTAATAGTCTCCTGTGGCTTCGGGGCTCCCAGCAGAAGACCCCTTACATCCGGGTTCCTGCCCCTGGCCTTGGAGGTGGCCCACTGTCCCCCAGGCCTTTGTGCCTCCCGGGCTACAGGCCCTGCAGGGACGCTGCCTTCTGCAAGAATCACCCCCACCGGGCACCGTACCTGGTCCTTTGTCACCAGCTGCCAAAGAATTCAGAAAATCAAATTTATTTCCCCATTACAGCCGGAGCGCCCCTTTGTGCCGGGCGCTCTCTTTAACTTGAAATTCCAACAGACATTGTGAAGGCCTTTATGGCGCAAAATAAAAGCCTCTTGCCCCTGGCCCGCCGCCCCTCCAAGCTGACTTCCCAGCCCCCGTGGGAACTGCCCGGTGAGTTCTCAATAAGGACGCTAAGGAGCTCCGGGACAGCGGGCTCCAGGACTTCCCGCCTGCCGGTTACCCCGAGGGATGAAATAACACGTGGTGTTCAGGAGTGGTCCCCCCCCCCCCCCCCCCGGCTGCTGAGTGAATGGGTGAAGGAAGGACTACTCTGTTTCTTATCCGCCCCTCACTGTCCCCAAGCCCAGGTGGCACTTCAGCCCGACAAGCTCCTTTGGAGCCAGTCGCAGAGTCAAGCTGACCTGAAAGCAGCCAACGCACAGAGCCATCAAAACATTACCTGTAAATTTCCTTTATATCCTCCCCCAACTTTTGATTATGCAGGGGCACAATTTTTTTTTTAAAGAAAACTATTTTTCAAGGATAGTCTAGAGAGGTCACATGTCACAACTTAAGAGTGCGGGGTAGGTCAGGTGGCTATGCACAAATCGACCTCAATTCCGGTAGAGACAATGTTAATGCATACTCTCGTTATTAAATTACATGTAACATTATAGTTTGATCTATAAGGTCATGACAGTAAGCAATCTAATAAGACAACTAGTTCCTACCGTTGTGAAGTATACTTGTTATAAAAATTTCTGCAGGGTATTGGGAGATGGAGCTGGGTTTAAGAGCTCCCACTGCTCTGACTCACCACCTCCTGGAACTCCAGTTCCAGTGCATCAGGCTCGGGGTATCCAACCCCCTACCCGTCCCCGGCCACTGGCACATGCACACATAATTCAAAATAAAATATTTTTTCAAGTTTGCAAACTCTTTTTTTTTAAAAAAAAAAATAATATATAGCATTTAAGGCAGACATCTTTCTCTTGAAAAAAATGTTTTTTAGTATCTGGATTTGGAGCTATCCTCCAGCATCCTGTGAAGAGAAAAAGCCAATACAAATAAATCAGTGCTGCATTAGGCAACAAGTAGTTTTGGCCTACTCTACGTCTCCATAATTCCACAAAAGAGTGATGTTCGCTTCTTGGGGTTGTCTGAGAGGCCTAATCAGGTAAGAGGACCCCTTGAAATGAACTCCCAGCAGGAGCAAGACAGAGCCTTGCTAGGTTACAGGTGCTTTTCATCCAGCCTTGTGGGGCAACCCAACTCCCTGCTGCTAGAAATTTGTTTGCAATTTTTTTCCCCCTCGTTCAGACACAGAGCTGAGATCCAACAGACACCGTGTTGATATGATAACTTGATTAAGCTGGGGGACAGAGGACACGGGCGCCAAGTGTGCTCAAAGGAGTCTGCTCTCCCCTTTAACCTCTCCTCGGGTGCCTACAAATTATATCTATTAATGTATCAGTCGATGGCACCGCACAAAGGCTGGGTCTGCTTAAATATGTGTCAATCATTGGCAGGGGCCTGAGTCAGATTCCACCACATTTCCGGGTCTCCACTCCCTCATTAACAAAAGTTTAACCTAGTGGTGGTTCAGACAATAGTTTGTAGCCCGCCTCCTCCCGCTAAAACAACTTAGGAGGCAAATGAAGTTCTCCAGTGACAGTGTCCAGAGAATCCTTTAAGTGGCTCTCGATGCTGTGGAGCTTATCCCAGCAAGGAGATGGAGAAGGTTCGGAAACAGGATGACTGGAGCCACGGGGGGATTCTAAAAAAAGCAAACGGCAAGAAGCCAAGAGCTCAAGTGCCAACCCGAGAAAGATGAGTTTTTTCCGGGCTGCAGAGGACCTTTTGGGAGAGGCAGGTGTGTACCAAGATCCAAAAAAGTGTCTGGTGAAAAAATAGACAACTCCCTTTGAGCTAATGGGGGCCAATTACATTCAAACTACCACACTGACACATTCCCTAAGATCATACCTGATGGTCCTCAATGGTTCTCTTTGCATCGGCATCAGCTCTCTGCCCAGCCTTTGCTATGGACCTGTTTGAACCATGCAGCCTCTAATGTTTTCTTAGCCATTCTCAAACCTATATGCCACTGCGTGAAGTGTGGTACATGATCCGAGAGTTAAGATCGGTAATTAAGATTGGGATAAAAGAAGTTGCAGTTGCCAGCAGCCACCAAGAAAACTCGGGACTACTTGATGAACTACAACCGAGGAACTTAGAGTAGCTTGTGAATCCATCTTTATTCAAAAAATTATGACACCGTAGAAAGACATCAGCATGTCCATCTGTGTTTCTGACATAGTGTGGTCCGAACACAAGCCTGAAAGCAGAAACAACCTCATCTGAAACTATATATACTTCAGCCCTCCGCAAACACTTAAGAGTAGCCTGCTCAGCGGGCACAATGGGGGAGATTTCATTCACTTAGAGAAGAATGGGGTAGAGGAGAGGTTCGACAAGGTCTTGGTACATGTGTTTGATAGCCCTAATGTGACACAAGAACACTTCTGGGACAGTTGTGCCCATCCACATTCATACCTCACTTGAGGTGGCCCCGAGAAAGACATTGGCATTAAGACTTTGAAGGTGACACAGAAACCATTAAAACACAGAAGGCTGGTTCTGGGAGGCCCTTGAAGAGCCCTGAACTAAGAGAGGCTACTTGCCCGGTTCACTATTAGTACTCTGTGTCGGCTGCCATGTATTATAAAGGGTTTGGGATGTTGTTGTTTGTGTTTTTCAGACTACCAAGAGGGCTCGGTGAGTAAAGGTGGTCATTGCCACTGAGTCTGACAGTTTGAGTTCAACCATGTGATGGATACAAATAAATAAATCAATGCAAAAACAAAGTTCTTTTTATACACCAGAGACCTTGGCCTGGGCAAGTGTCAAGGAATGGATGGGATTATAACAGACCTGACACACTCAGCGGGTCGCTGGTATTTGTTGTGAGCTGCTATACATATGGGGAGACATATTTTAATCTGGAGCACACCCCAACTGTGTGACTGAAGCAGCAGCGTGCCATGCTACGGCCCTATGTGACAATGGCTCATGCATCTCCACACATATTGTTTCTTTTTCTGTTAGGCTTTTGGCTTCTTTCCTTGTCATTTTTCCACCCAGGGGCTTGACAGTTGTATAATCATAGAGGACTATAAACAACATCCATTTTTCTCTTTTTCCTGTAAGGTAAAAACCTCCTTCCTTTTGGCAAACTACTCCAGCCTTCACCAACACTGATGTCTGTTGTATTGCATCAGAGGAGGAGGGTTCTGAATGCCTTGAATTTCTGTGCTATCTTCCAAACATTATTATTAATAAAGAGAAAAATGATGAATTCAATGTATGTAAATCTGGCAGGAGTGCTTTCAACATTAATTCACAAAGCAGAGGGAACAGCTATAGCAATGTTCACAGATCCTGCTCTGTACTATTTCAGTAGTGATAAAAAATTATACAGTACCTTAAACATGCACAAAGATTTAATTTTTCAAAATACTTCTTATATCCATTCTATTAAGGGACTTGCACACTGAGTGAGTCATGTGTCAATTGAGGAAACAGGCCTGTAATCAGTGACTTGCTGTGGCCATGTTGCAAAGTCTGTTCTGACCTTCCCCACATTACTCTTGGCCCACATAGCAATTCAGGAGTCTAATGCCCAGTACAGACCCTAAGCAGTATACAAGCAATGACATAGTCTAAATAACACACTTATTTTTTAGTTAGAGGTAAGATATTATGAGTGAGTGTGTATAAAACTTGAACTCAGGTCCTCATGGTTATGCATCAAGCATTCTTGACCACTGAGCCATTTCTCTAGCCTGAAGATCTATGATTATAGGAGATCTTAAAACCAAGTCATATTTATTTTGAGAGGTCTTCTGCCAAATGTAGAGTTGACTATTTAATACGTAAGACCATTGTAAGAGAAAAAGTCAAGCACCTTTTAAAAACATAGGTCAGGGGTGTGGAGAAAAAAATGAACACAGGGGCTGATGGCTGGTTTTAAGTGTCAACTTGACACAATCTACAATTTCCTGAAACAAGGGCTCTAAGAATGTCTGAGAGATACTGGTTGGTGGTGCCACATGTCTTTAATCCAAGCACTCTGGAGTCAGAGGCAGGCAGATTTCTGTGAGTTCAAGACCAGCCTGATATACAAAGCAAGTTCTTGGACACCCGGGGCTGTTACCCAGAAAAACGCTGTCTTGAAAAGACAAAAACAAGAAACAAACAAAAAAGCGTGAGAGGGATTATCTTAACTATGTTAACTGATTGGGTGAGCACCAACATACTCAGGGTGCCACCATCCTCCAGTCCTGGGGACTGGAGCTGAATGGGTGGTACTGGCTCACATGCATTCGTAGCTGTCTTCTGGCTTGTGGCTCTCTTCTGCTGCCTGCAGCCGCAATGGACCACCAGCTTCAAGCTCCTGATGCTTCAGGCTTCCCTGCAGTAATGAGCTGTAACCTGCACTGTGAGCTAGAAATAAGGTCTTTCTCCCTTAATTTTATTGAAGCAGAGAAAAGAACAAACTGAGACAGGGAGAAAATCACATTAAAAAAGCATTTTCTTTTCTTGCTGTGGTCTCTCAGTGTGTCATGTTGGTTCTTATGAATTTTACCACTTTAAAAATATTGGTACCAGTTTTAATGCAAACATAAGAGCACTGACCTCCCAAGTAGAAGTTTCTTTTTGCAGCCCACTCATGCATATCTTTCATTTGCTTGCACTAGGACAGAAGTGCTGTGTTGCCCCAGTGATCTCTTGGTAACATTCAGATGTTCCAGCCCTTTACCAATGAGGCTCACTGAATGGACAGCAGCCAGCCACACCCAGGCAACTTCCTCCTCTGTAGTGCTCTTGGTACAAATAGTTGGCCTGTGAGCAAGAAAGGATATCATGGGGCCCTTTGGTCATTGGTGGTTCTTAGAGTGCTACTGTCATCTATCTGGAATCTTCAGTATAGCTTGAATGGAAAACATGGCCCCTTGAGACCATCAGCGCCCCATTTACTCAGTTGAGACCATAAAACACTCTTGTGTATCTCAGGCCCCTGGAATCCTGTACTCTTGGGGCATAAAGAATGCTCTCCTACAAGGATGAGGTAGTAAAGCAACACAGTTGTACCGATCTCTCCTGCTCCATTGTCTTACTAAACTTCATTCACAAAACAGAGACAAAAATCAACAAGAATATCAAGAGTACTGATATAAACATGGGACCTTCTGAGCACGAAACCCATCATGGTCACGTGTCAGTTGGTGTCGACTCTTACAGGTCTAGAGGCTTTAAGCATGTAGACATGGAGTCTCTGGTAAGCTCCAGGGTGGATCCCTTCCTTACCACACCCTGGATCCCACAAGGCTCAATGAAGCATCATCTGTCTATGCAGAAGGTGGAGCCTCCAGACCTCTTCTCTATTGGAGACCTAGTATCCGAATGACACTGGGGGCGGGGGGGGGGGAGGATGGATGGAAGTCAGCAGTGCACAGCCAGAGCACAGAGGAAGGCAAGTCTTATCGGGGAAATGCGAAGATGAACTCAAGTGGAAGGGGAAATCCAGAATGCAACCATAGTCCCGTGGTGTTCTTTCTCTGCAAAATTAATCTGCTAAAGAAACTTATCACGGAAGGGATCTCTTTTGACATTCGCACACACTCTAGAGCCCAGACCATCTGTGACGCTGTGGGAAGGGCCAAGTCCCAGATCATCTTCTTTCTTGATACAGGGCTCTCAGCAGCTCTGCTAGCCTCTGGGAGCCTCATTTTTCTTACCTATAAAATGGGAATCTTGATTTGTCATTGAGAAAGGGGGGGGGTCCTTATGAGAATAAAAATGAATACTGTCTATTGGAGTGGTCAGCTGAAAACCATTGTGCAAAGCACACACAATCAAATTGGTGTCCTCGGTACAGACAGTCCCTCTCACCCACAGACACCATCAGGAAATTTTAGTCTGGGCAGGGTGATTTACAAAGCCCGCTCAGAAGTGGAGTCAATTAAGGTCAGCTTTCTATGTTGCTAAACAACAGGGGATTCCGGGTTCAGCGACGTTGAAAGGCAGGCCCAACATACCCCTTGAAACCGGGCCTTTGAGAGGGTTCAAAGGACCGGGAAACAAAAGCCCCTCTTTGTGATGTTTTCACTCTTCCTTCATTGTCCTCTTTCACCCTCCGAGGGCCTTCCTGTAAAGAAAGGGGTTGCTAATGTGCCGAGTGGGAGTTTAAGATTGTCTAGGGCCAACAATGTTGGCACATTCTGCCGGGCCTCATTACAGAACCATCTGAAATGCTTGAGAAGTATTTCCCACTCATTAGCATAAATAGCAGAAAAACTCTTTCACAAACAAAGCAGGTTCCATCTGCCCCCAGTATGTTCTCACCTTGACTTCAAATGGCCAGTCCCTCCCCCAGCACAATACCCAGGGCGCAGGCCTCCGAGGCCCCAAGCACCCCACTTCAGAACTGCATTCAGCCAATATCAACACGGTAACCTGCATGTTTATTCATTGGCCAGCCCCTGCCTTTTAATGGAGTCCCTTCCCCATTGTGGCCACTTGATTCTTTCACAGACCTGAAAGGGACAGGGAGGGAGAGGCTTGCTCTCCAAGCCCTGGGGATCCTTAGCAACCCACACCTTGGGAGTGGGTCGACCGGGCTAATTAGGTTTGTTCTGCCTTTTTGGCCCAAGCATATTTTGTCAGGTATTGGGCTATGGGATTAAAGAGTCATTAATCACCCAGGCCTGACGCTGACAAGGTGGCTTGTTACAGCGAAGTCCATTTCCCTGGTGTTGGCGGGAACCGAGGCCAGATCTGTTTTGCATTATACTGCAGAAGACTGTACCATGAGCTAGTCTTCCCACTCCACCTCAGAGGACAGCAGCCTGAACACCAGACCCTAAGGAAGCTGGTGCCAGGAGCAAGCTAGCACAGGCTGGCTCTCAGCAGCAGGTGGGAGGGGCTGTTCTGGAAGGACAGGTCACAAGACAAGATTATGCAAAGTAAAAAGGGTAATAGAATAAGGAGCCTGAGATATTTCATTGAAAAAAACTACTTAGTCTAAGAAAAGAGAAAAAACTTCCTAAGTATACAGCAAGGTCACTATGGGACTCCTGGTGACCTCAACACCATTGAATCCAAGCTAACCTTCTTTTCCGTGAGTACTGGAAATGAAACACAGGGCCTTTGCATGTTAGTCAAGCGCTCTACCACTGAGCCACACCCCAAACCTCCAATGTCGACTTTCTATAATTGTTTTGAACATAATTATTCATGTTAGGGCATGTGGTGATACAGAGTGGCTGGCCATCCTATGACAAGAACTAAGTCCTTCCCGTTAGCAAGTACTGCGAAAGATGACCATTATGCTGGGGATTTTGCATACATGATTTAATTTAAATGCCATTTTAGAAGGATGATGCTCACCGGGTGTTGGTGGCACACGTCTTTGATCCCAGCACTCGGGAGGCAGAGGCAGGCGGATCTCTGTGAGTTCGAGGCCAGCCTGGTCTCCAGAGTGAGTTTCCAGGATAGGCTCCAAAGCCACACAGAGAAACCCTGTCTCAAAAAAAAAGAAGGATGACGCTCAAAGGTGCTCAGCATGACTGAGTTCTCACTCGATGCCATGGTTTTTCTAAGTAGGTGTCACCATTCCTGTCTTTTGTTTTTTTCAGAGACAAACCAAGTCCCAAAAAGGACATGTGGTCATTCAGGGCCTCTATTAGGTCCTATGCTTTCATCTGTGCTGGTGTTCTCTCCGACTTTCACTATGTTTTATGCAAATTTCTGTTTTGCTTTTTAGGTTTCTTGCAAGGTTATTTCTGGCAGTGTTTTCCTGCCTCCCATTCTTAGTTTCTTTATTACTGTAGCAAGAATTTGTGGAGTACCTGTGACACCAAGCGCTGGGAATGGTGAGATTAAAAAAGACCCATTTCCTGCTTCCTCTCCTGCGAAGTTGCTGGGAGTGAGCTTCTCGCCAGTGAGAGAAGAAACCAAAACAGAGGTGGATACCAGCAGAAAACAGCAGATCATGCTGCAGACGCTGCAGGGGTCCTGGAGGGCCCCAAGTGCAGCTTCACACTGAGCTCAGAAGTCACCATGGTGGGAGCCAGCTCGGGCTTCTGCCCGAAGAGGAGGTAAAGTTCATAGAGAGTTGATCATCTAAACCACCACGGAAGGAATTTAGAACTGTGACGGAGTTTGAACTTTTAATTATTGCTTAATGCAAAGGAAATGAGACAAATGGAAAAAAAAAAAAAGCAGTTACTAACTTCCAGGAAAGAAAAAGTAATCACGGTTTTTCGGCAAGGATCCATTATAAACATAATTTATATTTCATAATGTAAACAGGGACTGCTGGCTAAACTACATTAGCATATAGAAAGCGAGGCGGAAAGAATGCAGGGTGGAAAGGCCTGCTGTAAAGGCAGAACCAAGACACAGGATGAAACCTAACCGTGTCTGTCATTTAAGAATTAATATTTTTCTTTTTCCAAGATGGGGTTTCTCTGTGTAACAGTCTTGGCTGTCCTGGAACTCACTCTGTAGACCAGGCTGGCCTCAAACTCACAGAGATCTGCCTGCTTCTGCCTCCCGAGTGCTGGGATTAAAGGCATGAGCACCACCCGGCTAAGAATTAATTCTCAAAACAGCAGAATGCTGTAGACCTCTGCAGCTCACCCAGCTGTGTGCACGTGTAACTTTGATAAGTATAAGAACTAAAATTAAAACATCACTGACTGGGTGACTTTTTAAAACAAGCTTTCAGGAAGTTGTTAGTTGGAAGTATTTGAAGTCTACACTGGCTGCTGTGGAGCTCTGGAAGGTCAGGATACTCTCAGATGAGGGCTGATGTTTTGCATGCATGCAACTGGAAAAGCAAAAGTGCCAGGGACAATTAGTTCCATGGGCCATGACATGGAAGAAGGAAGATGAAGGAGAGATGCCCACTGTGTCATCCTCTGATGAGGAAGCCTGGATAAGGTCATCTAGGACAGGCCCAGTTGTTACCACAGTTTCCATCCTTACAGCTCAAATCGCTCTAGACAGTGTCTTTAACCTTTAGAGCCTCACTTTCCTTGTCTACCAAAGAGAAAGCAACATCACCAGGGCAGTTGTCATGGACAGCATCACCATCCAAGGTGGTTGTTATGGTTGATTGAACCACCTTATAAAGCTACCCCTACTAATTATTTGGCAGGCACTAAGGAAAAGCCAGCCTCTCCTCAATTACACCATCTGCAGAGCCCATAAGGTCCATGGCATTACTTGCTTCTTTAAAGTGTAGAAAAAACATGCCGAGACAGTCTATTCAAATCTACCTAATGACTCAATGTCAAAAAGAAATGAGGAAAGAAGCATATCAGAGAATTGTTTTAAAAGACAGGGGTTTTGATATCTGGCCCAGACTGGTCTTGAACTTCTAGAACAGAGCAATCTTGTCTCAGCTTCCTGAGTAGGTGGGACTTCAAGAATGATGTACCACCGAGCCGAGTGGTTGAACATATGTTTAAAATGTAAAGCTTGTATGCCATGTCGTATGCTTATACTTCTCCCCCTCCCCCAACACACAAAATAAATAAATGAAAAAGAAAATCATCAACCTAAGCTTGGTAGTCATTCCTTAGAGTTCTCCTAGCTCTCGAAAGTTCTTCTTCCCTTTCCTTATTAAATCTATTTGCTCTGCTCAAAAACATAAAATAAAGCAACATAAGGTAAATAGAACCTAAAGCCACACCTAGGCTTATGCACAATATAGTTGATAGTCATTCCTTTTTTGATATTTGTCATTTTGTAAATCCCTAATCCCCACCCCATGTTCTTGTCTCCCCAGGCTGAGAAACATGTCTCCTCCCTCCCTCCCTCCCTTCCTCCCTCCCTCCAATCCTGTGTTGCTTACTCCCACCCACCATGATCATTCTCTCCAGAAGCCCCGCTATCCTCCAGCTCTACTCCATTCTTAGTGTACATACATGGCCCATATTAGCGTCTGTCTTGAGGCGCTTTTAAAAAGATCAAACGTTTCCATAACAAACAAAATTGGACTTGGACTTAGGAAAAATATAATCACAGGCAGGCCTCCCAGACTTTCGGGGGTGGCAGTGGGTTCCCCAGAGGGAAAGTTTTTAGAAACCAATACAAATGATATTTACTTGTAACATTTTTGGGAAGGAAGCATGGGCATGGGTGAGCAGAAAAAGGTGGAATCTGTCCTGACAAGAGAGGTTCCATTCAGAAGCTGACTCTGGTAAGCTGGCGCCTCCAAGGAGGAGATGACTTTTTATGGGTTGTTCTAGAAGGCCCACGGAGAGAAATCATGATGAGACTTGCTTCTCAAGGAGCATGAGGCTCACCATCAGCCTTGCCAGGCAAGACAGAAGAAAGGCAGGGCTCGGCGGTCCCTAAACCCTTGTGTAGCATTGCTGAACTAGGTGAGAATGACTGATAATTTTAGCATCATGCAGCCATGCTGAGTGAAATTGCCAGCCTTACTGCTAATCTTTTAACATTAGTTAAAGTCATGTTTTAGGTAACTTCGAGAGTGAAGAGCCTGTGGGCAAACATGAGGACCTGAGCACAGTTGCAAAGAGCCCACATAAACCTCTGGGTATACATAAAGACAGGTGGATCCCAGGAATGTGCCTCAGCCAACTCAGTGCGCTACAGATTCTGTGAGAGACCCTGTCTCAGAAAATTCAGCAGAGAAATAGAGGACACCTGAAGTCTGTCACTGGCCTCTACAGGCACATGGAGCCAAACTCTCTCTTACACACATATACACAATTATGTGTTAGTAAAACTGCCTTCATTATTCGCATAGCAATTCCATGGAGGAGTCTACAGTAAGAGTCCCCGACTTGGACACAATGAAACAACAACAACAACAACAAAAAACCACTTATAAGCCTTAAACAATTTGTTCAGGCAAAACTAGAGCCTGATGAATGCAGTTTTGGCCTAAGCGTAGAGTCCCATGTCTGTGGCAAGATCACTTTCTTAAGCTATTGATTGGCATGCTTTTTCCAGAATTTACAAACTGCCCAAATAGGTAGACAGTCCTGTCTCAGGGGTTTCTATAGGGCCTTAAAAATGCTCCCACCCCCCCACCCCACCAGAGGCTCAAGTACTTAAACATTTGGTCCCAAATTAGAGGCTCTCTTTGGGGAAGCTACGAGATCTTTATGAGGTGGAACCCTGCCGGAGGAAGTACATCACTGGAATCAGGCTTTGAGGGTTTTGTTTGTTTTGTTTTGTTTTTAATCTCACTCTACTTCCTGTTTTCTCTCTTTGCTTCCAATGTGAAGTTGAAAATGTGACCAGCCAGCTTCCTGCTCCTGTTGCTCTGCCTTCCCTTCCATTATGGACTGTGTTCTCTCTGGAACTATCAGCCAGAGTAAACTCTTTATTGCTAACATTGTTTTTTGTCTTGGTATTTTATCACAGTAGCAGTACTGTAACTAGAACAACTTTCTTCTACTTGACATCTTTATTCATCTTAACATCTCAACTGCCAAATTTTTCATGGATAAATCAAGACCAAATCAGGGCTGATTTCATAAAGAGCTATATAGGTCCATATAGCCACCATTGGCCTGACTTCTGGGTGCAGTAATGTCTAAGTGTCTTCTGTAGACATAGTTTTCTGCCCCATCCGCTGGCTCCCAAATAACCACACAGGGGCTTATTATTAATTATAAATGCTTGGCTGATAGCTTAGGCTTATTACTAAGTAGCTCTACAATTTAACATGTATTTCTCATCTATGTTCTACCACGTGGCTTGGTACCTTTCTTTAATACAGCATGTTCATCTTGCTTCTTCCCAAGTCTCCTATTGACTCTGCCCTCCTTCATGCCAGAGCATTCTCCCTGTTGCAAGTCCCACCTAACCTGTTCCTGCCTAACTATTGGCCATTTAGCTCTTTATGAAACCAACGAGAGCAACACACCTTCACAGTGTACAAAAAGATTATGTCACAACAGTCTTCTACCCTTATTTCTAGGACTCCTTGTGGGCCACCATTTCTCAGTCCTTCCAATGTCCAAAAAGAGAGTGTTCTTCCTTTCTCTCAAAGAGCATGTGCTTTTATATGAGATTTAAAGTCTCTAAGACTCATTCTTGTTCACTGGTTTCCGAGCAATATGGACCTGGCTCTAGTGCGGAGTACAGCAGGGACAGCAGAAGGGCTCAGATGAGGGGAACAGATTCTGCTGTGGAAGACCAAAGGAAGTCCAGCCAGTAAATAAAATAACTTCAGCCAACGACAACTGCTATGATTAAAATGAGTCAAAGCAAAGAGCTAGTGTCCAGAAGTATGGCAGCAAGAAGACCAAGGGAGAAAAGGCCAGCCTGCTGCATTTCCGGGGAAAGAATCCAATCTGCTAAAGCCTGGCTAATAAAGCTAGTGAGAAGCCTGTGGTACAGGCACAGGGCCAGTGGCCTAGGGTCTTGAGGGTTACAAAGGAAGACTTCAGTGCTTTTGTGAGCATCAGGAAGACAGAAATGTTAAGCAGGATTGTTTTTCATTCTTGAGAAAGACCACCCTGATGGCCAAGTGAAAAAATGACCTAGGAGTAAGAATAGAAACAGGGAGACAAACACAAGTCAATTACAGTTATGTAACCAAGAGAAAGGCAATTGAAGACTGAGCAAGGAAGTTCTGAGAGGTTCTGGACCTGGCATGGGTTTTAGAGGTTAAGTTGGAAAGACTTGCTGAAGGACTGGATAAAGGCAAATTTTCAGACCTAGTAACATTCCTTGATTTGAGCTTAAGGGGAGGTGAATGGTGGTACATTTATTATTATGGAAAATACTGGAAAAGAAGCAAATTTGTAGGAGGAAGTAATAGCCTAGACATGGTTTGTGGGCATTAAGACTAATATTATCTACTAACGAAACAGCCAGATATGCAACCCAAGAAATATACAATAATGGAGGAAATTGTGGTGTCCAATAGGAAGACTTGGGCTGCAGCTTGCTGCCTGAGATGGGGAGAGAGGGGCCTTCTACTTCTTCTCTCATGGTTTCACCTAACCATTGGACAAGTGGAACTCTAATGATTTCAGCATGTGAATTTCTCTACTGTGGTCTTCCAAGGAAAGGATGCAAGTTTCATCTCTTAGCTTGAGGAGGTGGGGCTAACTTCACAATAGACATTACTTCAGTTTGGATGGAGAATGACTCCTTGGTGCCAGTACAGGGAAAGGGCACCCAGTCTTGGCCAAGCATCCTACAATCAGAGAAGTCAGCTGTGAGTGCCCTGATTAGCTTTAGGTTTTGATGATGAGGCCACCCATTGCCTCTCCTTCCCTGGGTGTGACTGGTCAGTGTGCACCCCTGGAAGGGTAGTGGCTCCTCTGTGTGATCAGGAAGATGGAAAAGCAGAGCCCTGGAGATATGCAGAGCTCTAAAGACAGCAGAGATCTCTGTGCCAATTGTGGAGGCCCCTGACACTAGGCTCCCTGTTAGTCCTGAATAAATGACCTTATTTTTAGAGCCATTTGGATTTCAAGCTTCTCTGTTACTATAGGCTCCCCCCCACCCCAGAGTTCAGATGTTAATCCTAAAGACATGAAAACTCCCCTTCTTTCCCCACCCTCCATGTCTGTCCATCCTACACAGCGCAGCTCTGTTTTCTAAGACAGGGTCTCATTATGTAGTTCTGGCTAGCCTGGAACTATTTGTAGATCAGCCTGGCCTCAAACTCACAGACATCCCCCTGCCTCAGCCTCCTGAGAGCTGGGATTAAAGGTGTGTGCCACTAGAGCAGCTACTCTTTTGCAATGATGTCACTAGTGCATCTTGGTGACGAATGCTCCCAGGTCCAATGGTCTCCTATGGAGACAAATGACACACAGAGAAACCAAGAAGTATTATAACTCATGACCAGTGTGTCCATAAAGGGGATCATGATAGCATGTGTTATGAGGACAAAAGGACCATCTATAGAGCTGGTTACCTCATCTAGAAAGGTAACATTTAAGTAAGTCCCAAGGGCTGAAATCCATGAGAGTTACCTGCTGTGCAAGAGACCCTGGGTTGTAAATAAAGGCCCTGGTTATAACCTGAGACATGAGAAGGATCTAGAAAGGAAGGGGCAGGATCCAACCAGAGTGACAAGAAAACTGATGTTTGCTTGCATGCCCTGGTCAATGAGAAACTCTAGAGCATCACGCGCCTTTCTTCCCTATAGCCAGGTGTGACCACTACAGACCCGAATGAGCAGGAGCACTGCCTCTTCACCAAACACTCCAACATTGCTTCTCCTGGGTGTCTTCATGAGCACCCACCACCCAGGTTCTGTCAGTCATATGCTGTTAGCAAGGCTTTTGAGCAGTCAGCCCCTGACCTTAGGCAAACCATACTGAGAGCAAAGTCCCTTCCCCTCTGAGAGTCTTTAGGAATGTCCCCACCCTCACATGGGAGGGGATGAGAATTAATTCAGGGAAACAGTGTTCAAGGTTTCTCTCACAGACATCCTGTTGCCCTCCTTGGCTGATCTACAAGATGAAGAAAATGGATTTGAGAAAAGGAGTGTCAACTCAGGGGCAGATCATAATTTCTTTGTTTAACTGTCTGTTGCTATGAAGAGACATGATGACCATGGCAGCTCTTATAAAGAGAACATTTACTTGGGATGTCTTGCTTACAGTTTCAGAGTTTCAGTCCAATATCATCATGGCAGGGAGCATGGAGTTGTGTAGGCAGACATGGTGTGGGAGTAGTAGCTGAGAGTCCCTCATCTTGTAGGCAATAGATCTGTGACGCTGAGCAAAGCTTAAGCAAAAGAGACCTCAAAGCCTGGCCCACCCCTACAGTGACACACTTCCTTCAACAAGGCCACACCTATTTCAACAAGGTCACACCTCCCAACAGAGCCATTCCCTATGAGCTTTCCCAACAGAGCCATTCCCTATGAGCACTCCCAACAGAGCCATTCCCTATGAGCTTTCCCAACAGAGCCATTCCCTATGAGCACTCCCAACAGAGCCATTCCCTATGAGCTTTCCCAACAGAGCCATTCCCTATGAGCTTTCCCAACAGAGCCATTCCCTATGAGCTACTGGAGGTCAATTGCAGTCAAATTACTACATTCTACTCCCTGGCCCCCATAAGCTTGTAACAATATCATAATGCAAAATGCATTTAGTCCAACTTCCAAAGTCCCCATAGTCTACCACAGTCTCAACAATGTTTGAAAGTCCAAAGTTCAAAGTCTCTTCTGAGATTTATGAAATCTCTTAACTGTAATCCTCTATAAACTAAAATAAAATAAAAAAAACAGATCACATGCTCCCAACATATAATGGCACAGATATACATTACCATTCCAAAATGCAGGAAGGGAGCACAGTGAGGAAACACTGGATTGAAGCAAGACTGTAACCCAGTAGGGCAAACTCTAAATCCCATAGTTCTATGTCTGATGTCAAAGTGCTCAGATGTCTCTGCTTCGCTGCTCACAACAAATGGCTGAACTCTCTGGGGTTGGTTCCACTCCTTGTATACAGCTCTCTTCGGCAGATACCCCACAGCTCTGGCACCTCTACCATCTTGGTGTCTCCAATGCAAACCCGTCTTCACTCCCATTGCTTCATAAAATAACATCTCAGAGCCTCCTGAAGGTTCTGTCATGCACTTGGCCTCAGAAGTGCTCTCTTAAACCAAGGAGGAAGATTCCATGACCTCTTTACTCTTGTATCCTTCATGGATCTAAAGCCAGTACTGGTTGGATGACACCGCCACATTTGGCCACCAACTTGGCTGACCCCCTTGAAGCACTTTTGCTGGATTTTGATTTGTTGTTCCTTTCTAGGAGCAGAAAATTCCTTGGGCCTGCTCCTTTCACAGTTGGAAGCTCAGCTGGGTGGGACCTTGTTCTGAGGGCATCCTTCCCTTTATTCCAAAGCGGATCTTCTCCCTCAATGGCACCAACCTCATGAACAACTATAGCCTCTCTTCTGGAGAACTCTTGGCCATCATATAAGGCTTCCACATGTCATTTTCCTCTCTAGACTGTACATGTGCATTTCTGGTCCCTTGTCCTTTGTCACTGTAGACCAGCATAAGAGTGATTAGTAATAACCATGTGACAGAGTCAGTATTAGGCTCTCTTGAACTCTCCTCCACTGTAGAAATTAGTCCATTACTTTTTTATGTATCCTCAGAAAAGATTTTAGGATGAGGTAAAAATCAGCTACATTCCTGCCCAAAATATCACAAGAATGGTCTCTAGCCCCAATGCTAATATTGTTCCATTTTAAAACCTCTTGTGCTGGACCTCCTCAGTCCACATAGCTCTCAGCACTACTGTCTTCCAAGATCCTACTAGGATGGCCCCATTAAGCTGTGTTAACAGCAGTGGTCTCTACCTGTCTTAACCATTAGGGGTTGAACAACCCTTTCATAGGGGTCACCTAAGACCATTGAAAAACACAGATGTTCACATTATGATCCATAACAATATCAGAATTATAGTTATTAAATAGCAATGAAAATAATTTTATGGCTAGGGCTTACCACAGCATGAGGAACTGTATTAAGGGATCACAGCATTAGGAAAGTTGAGAACCACTGGCTAACAGTGCTCAACTGCTTTTCTAGTCCAAAGTCCAAAGCCTTCTGAATCCCTCCAAAAACTACATGGTCAGGTCTATTACAGAAAAAGTGCACTCCCTGGTACCAAATTCTATATTAATTACTTTTCTATTGCTGGGATATGACAACATGACAAAGGCAACTAATAGAAAAAAGAGTTTATTACACTTCCAGTGAGCAAAGGATGGAAGAGTGGAGGGAGCAAGTAGTAGCCATCAGGACTTCACATTTCAAACTGCAACAGGAAGCAGAAAAAGGACACTGGAAACAGCATAAGGCTTTTGAAACATCAAAGCTCAACCCCAGTGGCACACTCCTCCAGCAAGGCCACACCTCCTTTGGTAGTTTGAATAAGAATGGTCCCCAAGGACTCATGTGTTTGAATGTTTGGCCCATAGGAGGTATGGCCTTGTTGGAGTAGGTGTGGTCTTCATAGAGGAAGTGTGTCACTGTGGGGGCAGGCTTTGAGGTCTCATATGCTCAAGCTATGCCCAGTATGGGATTCAGTTCACTTCCTGTTGCCTGTGGATCAAGATGTAGAACTCTCAGCAGCTCCAGCGCCGTGTCTGCCTGCATGCTGCCACGTTTCCTACCATGACAATAATGGACTAAATCTCTGAAACTGTAAGCCAGCTCCAACTAAATGTTTCCCTTTATAAGAGTTGCTGTGGTTATGGTATCTCTTCACAGCAATAGAAACCCTAACTAAGATACCTTCTAAGCCCACCTCAACAGTATCACAAACTGGGACCAGGTATTCAGAGGCTCAAGAATGAGAGTTATCTCCCATTCGAACTACCACAGATGTCAACCTGCATGGTGGGGCTGTATACAGTCAGGCAGACAGATGAACCTGAGTTTGAACCCTGATTCTTCTACCAACCAATTCTATGACTTAGAGCTACTCAGTCTTTCTCAATTTCCTTACCTGTCAGATAGAAATAATAATATATATCTTGGAAGAATTAATCACCAACATCATGAACAGCCCCCAGCCTGCTGAATAGTCAATACTAGAAAATGCCAGCTCTTTTCTTCTCAATGCTTGACTCTGCCATGAGGTAATTACATCTTTGGAAGCACTCAGATGAGGTGTAACCAGTGAATGTCAAGTCAGACTTTAGCTCTGGTCCATTAATGATGTTCTTCCTGTTGGAAATATTGAAGTTGGCATGGATAGGGACTGCTCAGGAATGGCAGAAGAACACCCCCTTCCCAGAGCTCACCTTTCCTCCTACCTGCCCATCATACTAGTCAGAGTCCAGGAGAGTTGGAGCCATCACTTCCCTTACCATGGATAGTGATCGTACCTCAGGAAACCCAAGAGCCTCCATTACTGTTCCCATGGCACTGGGGATGAGAAGACTGAGATCAAGGGAGGCAGTGTACCAAGGGTCTCAGAAATACATTTCAGAATCAGTCAGTTACTCTCCTGCTCACTTTCTCTTTCCCTCCTTCACATTGCTGGGTGTAGTAGAATCCAGGGTCTTGTACATGCTAGGTACACCCTCCTATCGAAGTATTACCCAAGACTTGACCCTGCTTAGCCTATGAGATCAGATGAGATGAGGCACATTCTGAGTAATATGGCTGTAGACTAGGCATACTCCATACCACTAAGCCACACTCCAGCCCCAACCTCTAATTAAAAACATATCGCTGCAGCCTGACAAAAGCAAATTTATCTTGGAAGCCTTTATGATCAGCAACTCTCCTCCTAACTTCTTGGAATCAATTTCTTTCTGGTCCTTTAAAGTTGTCTCTTTGGCTTCGGGGTATGGAGCACCAGATGCCAGAGACTCCGTGACTGGCTCACTCTTGGCAGCAGGGAGTTAGTTCACTGCAGAATCTCCCCTGTCTCTGTTATGCCAGCTTTTCTATTCTAATGTCCTCTGCTCCCTAGCCGTCTCTGATGGAACACCTGAATTTGTGCTGTGGCTCCTGCCAGCATTCCTTGGCTTCACCACTGTGTATTCACAGGGGATAACAGTCCTCTTGGGAGCCCTCACTCAAAACTTGAAACCTTTCCTCTAAACTTTAGAGCCTAAAGCAAGAATTCATTCGCTTCTGATTTTGTTGTCCCTTGAGAGTAGTGGGATGCTGTGGCCCACCCCCACTCATTATCCAACAATGCCAAATGGCAAATAGCCCTTCAGAAAAGGAGGGCCAGAAGCAATGGAAACTAGAACTCCATAAAGGGGTGACCTTAAGCAGAGATCCAATGATGTCACTAAATTTTCCAAAGCCAAAACAGGGTGTCAGAGCTCATAAAGGGTTTCAGATTTAATAACCTTACTTTGTGTAACAGAGACTAGGGGGTTGAGAGGAAAAGTGGCCCAGTCAAAGTCATTCAGCTTAGCAGAGGCAGGGTCAAGGCAGCAGTCCAGGATTCTCAGGTCATGTTTCTTGCTGGATCAGACAGGCTACTCAGGAACCCCAAGCACATTCAGTGTGGATTGTCTGGGTGACTCTCATGTCGTCCTACTCACCCTCTTGGGGAGATACACCAAAGGAGTGTAACAACAGGTGGGGTGATATAGACTTGTGCTTGCAGACAGCTGTCACCAGCAAATGCTACCCAAATCAACTGCAGGTGGGGGTGGCAACACTTAGCCCCAGCAGTCCCAGAGCAGAGATATGTGTCCCCCTATGTGAAAATGGGGCTTTCTGGGGTCAGCTTTTTATTCTTCTCCACTGTCCAGCCAGCAAGGACAGCAACTTATTCTGGTTCTCATCTTCTGGTGCTTCATCTTCTCCTTGTCTTCGTTTTTGTTAACTTGACACAAACTAGAGTCACCTGGAAAGAGAAGAATCTCAATTGAGGAGTTGCCTTGTGGTGGTTTGAATGAGATTGGCCCCTATGGGCTTCTACATTTGAATACTTGCTTAGGAGGTGTGGCCTCATTGGAGGAGGCATGTCACTGGGGGTGGACTTTGAGGTTTCCAAGGACTCCTGCCATTCCCAGTGTGCTTTCTGCCTGCTGCTTGCAGTTTGAGGGGTGAGCTCTCATCCGTCCCTGTTGCCATTCCTTCACTCTGCCATCATGGAGTCTGGTCTTCTGGAACCCTAAGCCACTTAAATGCTTTCCTTTATAAGTCATGGTGTTTTATCACCCAGCAATAGGAAAGTTCCTAATACATGCCTCCATCAGACTGGTCTGTGGACATTTCCTTGATCAATCATTGATATGGGAGGGCCCAGGCCACCAAGCATGTTGGCAACCCTGGGTACATGGTGCTGAGTTGTATAAGCTGAGCAAGTCATGGTAAGTCAGCTGGTAAGCAGCATTCCTGCTCCGGCTTCTGCCTCCAGGTTCCTGCTTGAGTTTCTGCGCCTAGATCTCTCAATGATAGACTGTGATGCGAAAGTGTAAGGCAAATAAATCCTTTCTCCCCCAAGCTGGTTTCCATCAGTGTTTCCCACACCAACAGAAAGTAGCTAACATAACCTTTCACTATGCTCAAACCCCATCCTATGAATCCCTCCCTTTCCATTGCCACCCACACCGCCCCAGCCATGTCCCTGTCACCTTCACCACTTCTGGACCAACACTCCTCTGTCCTTCCTCGTCTCACCACAACCCCATCGCCCGCTCCCATGTCTCCACAAACACACCTCCCCGGTGCGCATTCTACCGGCTCCTCCATCCCCACCAAGACCATCCCCACCAAGACTCTGCTCCTCCTCTACAACCACTGCCAGTGACACCCCAGATCTCTGTCCCTCCTCTTCCACTGCCTAGCTCCATCTGTCCCAGCAATAGAAATAACATACCGCCTTATTTGTAAGCTTGAAACAATCCTTCATACCAAATAGGCCTCTAGGGCTGTAGCCCTTCCAAAACCAAACAGCTCCCCGATATTTGAATGTATAGAGACTTACTGAGACTGACCATATCTTTGAAAGACACCAGAGTTACTAATGCCTCTTAGGCCTGCTTATTTTAGAAACTGCTTATCTAATCTGTCTCCCTCCACACACACCCACTCCCACCCCAGACTATAGATACTCTGAAATAAAAAAAAAAAAAACAAAAAAAAACAATGGTGGCCTTGTTGCCCAAGGCTGATATTAATAGACGATGCCTTTTGATTTCAGCCTGGAAACACTGGCGGCAAACCAATCTTAGGAGGGAGTGACTGGAGGGAAAGTCTAAAAGCGCGACAAAGAAAAAAAATCCACCCCAGCTTTGATCAGAAGGGTCTGAAGATGGATGGTGGTCATTTCGCAGGTCTCTGGGTGGAGGTTCATGTCATTTTGAGAAAAAGAAACTGGGTTAACAAAAAAAAAGGAAGAAAGAAAAGATCCTGAGACAGACGCACTTTCTGATGGAACGGGGCCACCTCACCAACGGGATCAAAGCTGTGTGCCACGCAGAGGCGAATGAAGGATTACTCACTTTCTATTTTTTCACGCCTGCAGCACACATGGGGATCTAATTGGTCAGGATGGGAAGTACAGACAGGCAGCCCCAGCGAGCGCTGAGCCTGGGGGAGCCAGTGCTTTCTGCAGCTGCAAGCCATTAGAGGCGGGCTCACAACCACGTGCGGCTTTAATTGCTCTTCTGTGTGTTTTCCCCAGCTCAAGACCACTAGTGTCTACTTGCAAGCCTTTCTGATCTCAGAGGTGATGAGCTTGGCGGCTGTCAGAAGTGCTGGGGAACAGGGAAGGCGGGGTGATGAGTCCCTGAATCTCAGGGGAGGATGGCTCCTACTGCTCAGGGAGGGGCTGCTAGGCTGGGTGAGGGACCCATCCTGCCATCAGCTCTGGCCTAGCCCGACATTCATCCTTGTTCCTAGGGGTTTTCAGTATGATGCCCAGGTTCCTCTTTGGGGGCAGAGGGTATTGTCTGAGTTCTAACCTGTAACAGAGGAGAGATAAAGGGCCAAAGGCAGTAAGCCAAAGAGAAAGCACAGAACCTTACTCAGCACAGCCAGGCACCTTGACCAACCTCTCTGGCTCTTTGTTTCCTTGCCTTAAAATGGGGGAGGCAGGAGCCAGGAAAATGCCTCAGTGGGTAGGAGTTTTGCTCTACAAGCATGAAGACCAGAGTTCAAATCCCCAATACCAATTAAAAAGCCAAGCATGGCTACACATATCTACAACCCCAGAAATGGACAAACCTTGAGAGCTGGCTTTCTAGGTGAGCTTCCCATTCAGTGAGAGACCTTATCTCAAGGCAATAAGGCAGAGAACAATAGAGAAATGCATCCGACATCCTGCTGTAATCTCCACATATGTGTGTAAAAGTATGTGCACCCCCACACTCATATACATGCACCCCCTCACACACACAACATGTCACACACATAAATAATAAATAAAACAAAGCTGAGTGTGTACCTAACTCACTGTCATTGGGAAGCTAAAAGTCTACACTGAAGGACCGCTCTGCTTCTAATGGTCATGACCATGACCACAGCCCTCCTTGCTCTTTGAGCTCCCATTTTTCTTTCAGCTCTTCTCTACCCCTTCTCTAGGGAAACCTTTCTGTAGGCGGAGCTTTCCCATCCTGGAGTCACTTCCAAATTACCACAGAGAAGCTTATATTAATTGTAAATGTCTGGCCAATAGCTCAGCTTATTACTAACTAGCTCTTACATTTTAAGTTAACCCATATTCCTTATTTACCGTCTGCCATGTGGTCATACCTTTATTAGCATGGCACATTCATCTCCTGCTCCCTCTGCATCTGGCTGGAGGCTCCTCTGACTCTGCCCTTCCTCATCCCACATTCTCAGTTTGGCTTTCCCGCCTAACTTGATGCTGTTCAGCTACTGGCCAGTCAGCTTGTTTATTAAACCAATGACAGTGACATCTATTCCCACAGCATACAGAAGGATTACTCCACAGCACCTTTCCCAGCCACACATCTGCAGGGTGGCAGAGTCCCAGCCTCACCCAACCCCCTTGTCTTTCATTTCAGGCCCCCATTTCTTCTTTCTCTCTTATCAGTCTCCATTCCACGCCCCTACATACACCACATGCAGGCATGTGCACGTCCACCTCAACCAACAGTTAAAGCTGTACGTGTGGAACTACGAAATTCAAGGCCTGCCACTGACTCCTCGCTGAAACTCTCAGGGGCTCCCATCCCTGCAAGCCCCTCAGCTCTGTTCTCTCCCAAGACCCACTCTGCCTGTTCCCCTTGACTAGGAAAAGTTTCATTCTTTTCTTGGAGGGGGGGGTCATTCTTCAAGACACAGCTGACACAGGAACTCTTCTAAGTGACCTTCCCTGGTGAGGACAGCTAAGCATACATGTCTGTTTCAGTAGGGACCCTCCTCCACCATGCTGGGGTGGAAGCATTTGCTTGTCTGCTTCTCTCCGTGTGAAGGGGAGTTTGGGAGAGACAAAAATGCATTTTGTTTCTGTCCACACAGCACACAGCACTTGTTTAGTACAGTGCCTGGAAGATGTAGGCGCCCCCCCAAAGGCACCTTGAATGAATTTATGACTCAGTTTCTCTGCCTACACTATCCAATTAAGCTGAAAACACTGCATTATTGGAGGTGTACCTAGGCTATTGTGCTTGTGTCCAACACACACCTCAGTATAGCTTCTGGCTCTGATTTGGGACAATGCTAAAGACAGGGTCCTTTCTGTGTCTGCTTTGTCCTGTGCTGCCCTTCCAGAGCACTGTGCATAGCAGGTTCTCAGTAAACACATTTTGAATGGATAAATAGGGTAGAAAACTGGTAGAAATCCTGGCCAGGACATGCAATGATCAAATGCTGATGTCCCATCCTGATTCAAATGCTACAGTGGTAACCGTGATGGCTCTTCTCGGTTGCAACTTGACTACATCAAGAACTCACTAAAACCCAAATGGCTGGGCACACCTGTGAGGGATTTTTTCTTAATTAAATCATTTGAAGTGGGAAGATTCACTTCTAATCTGGATCTTGGAGGTGGGAAAAGCCACCTTTAATCTGAGCCACAGCTTCCCCTGGAAGCCTGTATAAAGGACACGGAAGGAGGAAGTTTGTTCTCTCCTTGCCTGTTTGCTCTCGCTCTCTTTGGCAAATTCATTCCTTCACTGGCATTTAGAGTCTACCTCTTTGGGATTCTGGCATATATGGCAATTCTGCTCTGGACAAGCAGCCCAGAACAAATCAGACACAGTTTCTGAAGAGTAGCCGAGAAGCCAGTCTTGTGGACTAAACAACTTCTAGATTCTTGGACCTTCCATTGGTAGACAGCCATTCTTGGACTAGCTGGACCACAGCCTGTAAGCCATTCTAATAAATCCCCTAGGTAGATAGATAGATAGATAGATAGATAGATAGATAGATAGATAATAGATAGGTAGAGATAGAAAACAGATAGATGGATAGATGGATGATAGACTAATTCTATAAGTTCTGTTCCTCTAGAGAATCCTGGAGAATACACTAATCCTTAAAGTGATGGCATTAGGAAAGTATAGGGCTTTGGGGAAATAGCTGTGGTGGTTGAGCTCCCATGAATGGAACTGATGCCTTTTTATAGGATGCTAAAGAAAGATCCCACAGCCCTTCTGCCACATGACACTGGAGCCAGAAACCTATCTACAAGGAAGTGGATCTCACCAAACACTAGGCCTACAGCTGCCTTGTGTGGATTCCCTGCCTCCAGAATGATGAGAAAGTTCTGTTGTTTTTAAGTCACCCAGTCTGCTGTTTTGTTACAGCAGTCTAAAAGAACTAAGCCTGGGCTCTGCTTGGAGATAACACTCTAAGATTTATTAAGGTCCAAAGAGAACTCTGATCATTTCTAAAATTTTATTCCTTGTCCCAACGAACATTCCCCCAACTTGATAAATAGGCCCAATATACATCTGCTTGCTCAGACCAGAATCCGGGAATGATATTTGATTCATCTTTTAATCTGGTATGCTACAATAAGTCCACTAACATGTTCTGTAAACTCTGCTATCAGAGTACATCTGATCCATGGTCACATTTACAGACCCATTTTTTTTTGTTTGTTTGTTTTGTTTTGTTTTGTTTTTCAAGACAGGGTTTCTCTGTATAGCTTTGGAGCCTATCCTGGGCTTGAACTCACAGAGATCCTCCTGCCTCTGCCTCCCGAGTGCTGGGATTAAAGGCGAGCGCCACCAACACCGGGCGAGGCTACAGGCCCATATCTTGATCTTACGGCTATCCCCTTCCCTGGAAAACACAAATGGATGCTCTTCCTGTTTCTTCACAGCAGCCTTTTTGATACCACTCTAAAACCTTTCCATACAACTTAGAATGAAACGCAACTTCTATTCATGATTTACAACCCTGTACAATGTGATCTTGTCAACTTCCTTCCTACAAATCTTCCCCTTGCTTACCTCCTTCCAAACCCATTAGTCTCTTCAACCCTAAATCCTCAACTTGGCTTTCATTTCAGAAATTTCTATTCCCTTTCCACAGAAGGCCTTCCCCTAATGCTCTGACTCCCAGTTCCAATACTGTTGCCTTATGAGGCCTCTGCCAAGCCTACCCTTGATGGCCAATTTTGTGTCCCCTTTGCTGGGCTTCAAGATGCCCTGATATTTGGCGAAACCGTATTCTGAATGTTTCAAAGGTATTGGGGGAGGGGATTAGGATGAGTTAGTAGACTGAATAAAACAGATTGCTTTCCCTAATGTGGCTTGGACTGGGAGTGTCATTCAGTGGTAGACAATGGCTAGCACAAGCAAGGATCTGGGCTCCAGCCCCAGCAAGAGAGAGAGAGAGGAAGAGAGAAAGAGAGAGAAAGAGAGAGAGAGAGAGAGAGAGAGAGAGAGAGAGAGAGAGAGTTTTATCCACCAGTTGAAGGTCTATACAGAGCAAAGAAACCAACTATCCCTGAAGAAGGAGAGTGTTCCTCCTACCTGACTCCCTTGATCTAGGCCATCAGTCCTTCATGCCTTCTGTCTTCAACTGCAGCACTGGGAATTTTGGAAGTCTTAAGTCTGCTTACTCTGGAGTGGAACTCAGCCACAACTACTCTCCTAGTGTTCAGGCTTCAGACCCCAAATGGAATTACCCACTGGCCTCCAACCCCCTAGCTCTGTGGAGCCTCATAGTCTTCATAATTTCTCTCTCTCTCTCTCTCTCTCTCTCTCTCTCTCTCTCTCTCTCTCTCTCTCCTCCTCCCTCCCTTCCCCTGTCCTTCCCTCTCCTAGGAACCCGAGGTAACACTGTCTTCCTCCACTTACAATATGAAGTATTTCTTTATCTTTTGGTGTTCTGTAGCTATGTCCTCTAACTTGAAATAGTTCCTCCTGGAAGGGAGAGGGAAGCTCACAAGACTTAGTATTTTAGTCAGTGTTCTATTGCTGTGAAGAGACACCATAACCATGGCAACTCTTGTAAAGGAAAGCATTTAACTGGAGCTGGCTTACCGTTTCAGAGGCTTAGTTCATTGTCATCATGGTGGGAAGCATGGCAGGACACAGGCAGACATGGTGCTGGGGAAGGAGGTGAGAATTCTACATCCACATTGACAGGCAGCAGGAAGAGGGAGACTCTGGGCTTGGAAAAGGCTTTTTAAAATTTCAAAGCCCACCTCCACTGACACACTTCCTCCAACAAGGCCATGCTTCCTAATCCTTCCAAACAGTGCCACTCTCTGGTGACCAAGCATCTTAGTTAGGGTTTCTATTGCTGTGAAGAGTCACTACGACCATGGAAACTCTTATAAAGGAAAAACATTCAGTTGGGTGGCTTACAGTTTCAGAGGTTTAGTCCATTATCTTCATTCTGTGACGTGGTGGCAGGCAGACAGACATGGTGCTGGGGAAGTAACTGAGTGTCCTACATTTTGACTTGCAGGCAATAGAAAGTGGTAGGCATGGCTTGAGCATATATGAGACCTCAAAGCCCACCTCCACAGTGACACACTTGCTCCAAAAAGACCACACCTACTCCAACAAGCCAACCTCCTAACAAACCACCACACCAAGTATTCAAATAAGTGAGCCTATGGAGAGCATTCTTATTCAAACCACCACACTGGGCTCCCTGGCCCCATACGCTTGCAGACATAGAACAATGCCAAATGCATTTAGTCCAACTCCAAAAGTCTCCATAGTCTATCACAATCTCAACATTGTTTAAAAAATAATTTCAAAGTCTCTTCTGAGAGTCATGCAATCTCTTAGCTGTAACCCCTACAAAATCTAAATTAAAAAGCAGACTTCATACTTCCAACATACAATGGCACAGAATATATATACATTACCATCCCAAAAGGGAGGGAAGGGAATATAGCAAGGAAATACAGGACCAAAGCACATCTGAAAACCAGCTGGGCAAACTCCAAATTCTGCACCTCCATATCTGATGTCAAAGCACTCTTCAGATCTCCAACTCCTTTGTGCTTTGCTGACTACAACACCCTTCTCTCTCTTGGGATGGTCCCAGACCCTGTTAGCAGCTCTCCTTGACAGGCATCCCACAACTCTGCACCTCCAACATCTTGAGGTCTCCAACAAAATCCAGGTCTCACCTTCATAGCATGCAATGGTCTCTCTGGACCTTCATGAGTGGACACCCCTGACACATGCCTGGTCTAAGTGGCTTTCCTTAGCTGTGGAATCGGTAGCAGGAAGCAGGGTATTGCCGTGACAGGCCTGACCATGCTGTTTGTTGGTGGAATGCAGACTCTAGGACTTTGGATTAGAAAAACAATTGAATGCTTTAAATAGAGCTTAAGACAGTGGTGCCAACAGCAATGTAAGTTATGATGGCCTGGCTCAATATTTTTTCATAGGGGAAGAATGTTAGTAAAGGGCATAGAGGCCACTCGTGATATTTTGGCAAAGAATGTGGTGTCTTTGTCCTAAAATCTGCTGGAGGCTAAATGGTGTTGGTAGAAGAAATTTCAAGATAGCCTACCTAGTATTGACTGTGCTGTGTGGTTATTGGTAATCAATCTTACACGGATCTATAATGGAAAGGGGCATGCTAGACAAAGAAAAATACAAAACATAGTTTGTGGAGAAAAGGAGTACCAGGAATTCCAACTGAGATAAGCCCAGTGCTCAAGGAGATAAAAAGTTTAAAGAAAAGCCTAATACTAAATGGAATAAAGGGAGTGGTGATCTCAGGGCAAGACCTCACTCCTGGTATGAACTTCTGTTCAGCCAATGTTCTATTGTTGTGAAGGGACACGATGACCTAAGTAACTCTTATAAAGGAAGCATTTATTTGGGGGTTGGCTTATAGTTTCAGAATTTCAGTTCATTATCATCATGTCAGGGAACATCATAGCTCTGGACTAGTAGCTGAGAGCTGTGGAGAGATGTGATGCACCGCGCCTTAAAGATGGCGCCGGTTTCTGCCTTCCACCATCCCGAGGGTGAGCGCTCTCTGGAATAAACAACTCCTTATTTGGCTTGGTCTAAGATTCAAACTTGCATCAGCAAATGGGAGCCTATCCGCCTTAGCCACGTGGCGTTCTGGGGTTGGCTGGCAAGAGTGCTTTTAAGCTGTGGGTGGGCTTTCCCCGGGGATCAGAAGATTGTTCAAGGTTCCTGAGTAAACTGCTTAAGGAAGAGTCTCAGTGTTGCGTTTTCCTTGCTGGTCGAGGCGGTCACGACAGAGAGCTATGTCTTGATCTCCAGGCCTTTGTGACCAAGCATTCTAATAGATGAACTATTCTCATTCAAACCACCACACACCTGTATACAACTCAGTGCCCTTGAGTACACTGATGTTGGCCTCTATGTGAACTGCAATGTTAGGGTAAACCTTGTGATAATGCCAGTGATTTTGGAATCAAAAGGGATAATTTTTGTATGGTCCACCATGATTGATAAGGAAATCATATTCATTGTGATAGGTTCATAAAAGACCTTAGTTCTCCCTAAACAGGACCTCTTCCTAATTCACATTTCTTTCTCTGAAGTCCACATCCTCTCTTGGAGATCAAACCTAGCCATCAGGCCCACACAGGGAGCCATGTACAAAAAACATAAACCATGTGGCATCAGAGGGGAAAACTCCTCAATGGAGTGTGTGTGTCTGAATGGCAGCACATGCGGGGGTACCCCAAACACAGCTGATAGCAGATGTATCAAGGGTGAGACTGAGCTGTTATATATCAGAAACAGGAGGAGGCTTCTTCAACCAGCCCAGATTTCCCAGCAGACAAACCTCGGGGATTCAGGGAAAGATGCACTTAAGCAGACATGGGAGCAGAGCTGTAGCTTGGGGTGCACTGGGATTGGGGCTAAGCTCCCAAGGATGAGAAACCAGCTATGATTACTGAAGGCACTTGACATGCTCAGAGTGCTCACACAAACCTGGAATGGCTCTGTGTTTTCAGGCTTCAAGTCAATTGGGTGTGTCTCTAGGCACCTGACACTTGTGAACCTCCAAGTGTGACCTGGGGGCCAGCGGCAATGACATTACCAGGAAGCTTGTTAAAAGTGGAAAATCCTGGGTGTACGACAGACAGGTGAGCTAGAATCTCTATTTCAAAGGACATTTCATGAGCTTTAAGTTTGATACATCAAAAAAAAAGTCCACTTTTGCAAGACAGGATTTAATTTTACCTAGCAAACTTGGGCAAACTGCCCAGAGTACACATGCTTCCGGTGAGCACACCTGGGCAAGTGGGAAGGACAGGTCCACAAATTTTCCATACATCAGGGGCTCTGTTTCATCCTTCTGTACTGTGCTGCTGTCTCTGGAGCTCAGTCCCACCATGATGCTCTGGATAATTCTCCTGTCAGGTAGGAACAGGTACGAAGCTTTCTTGAAGGGTCACCCATGGTGGGTGGGCTTTTCAGTGAGGCAGCTGTACCCCTTTACCTATGCTTCTGTAATTCACCTAGATAAGCTCACTGGTTCACTAAATTAAACACAGATGGGATATTTATTTGGTCTGTCATTGGCACCCTAGTGTGAGTAGACATTCACTTTCATCACCCCGGGAAAAGTCATTCAACAGTGACCTGTTTGTGTTTGTCTCTTCTCAACCACACTTAACTAGGTAAGTGCCCCGTTAATTACATGTCTCTAAATCAAATGCCAGTGCATGACAGACAATCAGGAACTAGCAGCTACTGACTTTTTTGACTTCACATCAGGCATTTTTTACCACCAAGCTGATCTTCATGGTCACTACAGGGATGGCATCTTGTCTACCATCAGACTGTTTAGAACTTCCAGAAACTGTAAGAACGTGCCTTACAAGCACAAGTTTCTTCTGGACTAGGGATGAGCCCTGAGCATGTGGGGTCATCTCATTCACTCTTGTGCCTCCTTCCTCCTTTCCTCCCTGCCCTCCACAGTGCTGTGCACCAAGGTCATACATAGGGTCTTATTCCCACTGATGAGATAAATCTGTCTGCAGTATCTCAATTTTTACTCCATTTCTTCAGTTTGGGCAACATAAAAAGACTTTTCCAATAATTAATAATAAATGACCATTGCTGATTATCTTAATACTTAGAAATAATGTTAGTTAGGAAAGAGTGAGAGGCATTGTGGGAGGAAAGACAGTGAGAACTGGATGCCACCTGATCTACCAAGATTAAAGGAAACGGTATACAAGTATACAAGTATACAAGCTTCTCAGTGTGCCATGAAAGCATGTGCCTCCCATACTTGCTAGATGGCATGAAAACTGGTACATCTGATTTGAAGGACAATTTGATAGCATGTATCCAGAGATATCAAAGTGTTTGGAGTATTTCAGTTGGCACTTCTTTTCTAGGAAATAGTCACAGATGTTTCCATGAAACACAGATGCTGAGGTCTTGGGACATAGACATTGAGATCTAACTGTAACAGCCTAAATGTAAAACTTAGAAAAAAAAACAAAAACAAAAAAAACAGAGGCGTGGACTTGGTGACCTTGGCCTAAGCTCTAAGTTTTCAGATATGATGTCAGAAGCCCTCACAATCAAAGAAAATAACAAGACAATTTGTACTTAATCAAAATGTAAAACTTTCATGTGGTAAGGAATTTTATCAAGACAATAAGTAACTGGGAGTATAGATCAGATGGTAGAGTGTTTGCATTATCATTCATGAAGCCCTGGCTTTGATCCCCAGTGCATATAAGGTAGGCGTGCTGGAACACACCTCTAATCCCAGGACTCAGAAGATGGAGGCAAGAAAAACAAAAGGGCAAAATCATCCTCAGCTACATAGCAAGTTCAAGGCCAACCTGGGATATATGAGATCAGAAAGGAAGAAATGAAGGGAGGGATGGAGGGACCGAGGACAGACAGACACACAGGAGCATCCTGCAGCTGAGTTGGCAGAAATCAGTAGGGAGGAGCCAGGGCAGGTATCCATAGCGCCCCATCCAGGGGAGGTGAAGCAAGGCAATGGAGCCTACATCATGGTGGACCCTGGCAGCTTTGAGGTGACCTACCGGGAAGTGGTGAAGAAGAAATAAATGAGTCTAGAGATTGAGTCCAGGGGGAGCAAGAGCCTTTGAGAGTGAGAGCAATGGAGAACTGGTGTTGTCCAAGCTGACAGATGGGGGTTTTCCGTATGAGAAAGATCTCATCAGGGTCACCAGAAGAGTCAGCAATGGGCAACCACTAGAAAAGATCGCCAAGAGCCAACCCCATGACTGCAGGGGGTTCTCGGCTGCTTGGTTCTGGCATTCAAACCCTTGTTTCCTCATGGTTCTGCTAGGAACTCCCTTTGCCTCTTGCCCCGCACTTAGCTCCAGGTAGCTAAGAATCCATGACTTCCAGTTTGCCGCTTTGGGCAAAGGAGGGACTAGACATTGCTATGGTCTTGGAAGCAGGGAAGAGCTGTTCTCTATGAACATTTCTATAGTCACCTTATATCCTCTTCCCAGGATCATTGCCCTCAGCTGCTCAGTCATTTCCCCAGCTTGGAAATACCTGAAAGATGACACAGCTGGTGTAATGTGTTTCCCCTGAGCCCCAGGCAATTTTCCCTACTGGCAGTAAAGAGGCACTATGGAGGAGGAGAGGAGGAAGAGGAGAAAGGGGAAGGAGGGGGAGGAGAAGAGGGGGAAGGGAAGAGAAGGGAAGGGAGAAGACAAAAAGGAAGGAAGAAAGGAGGGAGAGAGGGAGGGAGGGAGGGAGAAAAAAAAAAGATATGCCCTTAAAAACCTTGTGCATGACTGTCCCAAGCCGCGTTATTTATAGAATCCCAAAGGAGTCTACGAGACAATGAAAGTGGATTTAAAAAGTGAGGTGCTGGATTTTTCTGTCTTAAGTTCTCCCCTTGCCCTCCCTCCAGAAAAGGAGTAAGCAAAGGGTGACGGGAAACCAAGGGGAACTTCATTTGCCACTTGAGAGCAATAATATAAGTAGGAAAGTAAAACCTTCAAATAGGAAACAGAACTCTGAGACCCTGGGTGGTGGCACAATACCAGTGTTACCTCGATACACTCTGAGCAGGTTTTGGGGTGCTAGCTGAGAGACTGTTGGCAAGTGTTGTAGCTCAAAAATTCTTGAAGGGCTTCGGGGTGCCCGAAGAGCAGCTCCTTGCAGAGCGTGTCTTCAGGAAGCAGGTCACAAATGTGAGCAACAGAAGTGACAGGTCCTCTGTGCGTGATGGGACACAGGGGCCTTTGGGACTGAGATCAATGGACAGCTGCTGTTTTCCAAGCTGCAGAAACCAATTCCCATCTGCAGACCAAGTGTCAAGGTTTGAAGCCTGAGGCAGAAATGAATCCCCCTGCCTGCAGCTGCAGTCCCAGGGCTGGAACAGGGGGAGCCTAAGCTGGTCCCCTGCCTGAGGTCAAATGCTTGGCCTCCAGCAAGTCTGGGAGCTGGAATCAGGATTGGAACTGGGTTCTGAAATGCCCCTCCTTCTCTTCCTCCAGAGGACCTAGCAGTCTGTCTCCACAGTCAGTTACATAGAGCCGGGCTAGCTCTGATTGGCTGGATGTGTGGCTTGCCAAGAAGATGCAAAATGGGACTGATCGGGGATAAGGGAAGAGCTGATGGGGGGGGGGGGGGGTCAGAATTCTGGGTTGGCTAGAAGTTCCCCATCAGGTGGCAGGTCCTGCTTCCGCTGCCACCATGGTGGTAGTGAGCTGGTACCCAGCTGTCACACTTCTCAATCGGTTCTGGTTGCTAAGGTGTTGCTCTGATCATCTTCATACCAAAGCCACTGCGGCACTCACTGCCAGAAGCCATTCAGCTAAACCATCCAGCTGTCACAGCTGGCTCCAATCAACATCTTGATTAAGACATCTTCGTTATGAGTGGCAGCCTGTTTCCCACCCCCATCACTTGTGAGGCTTTTCCCGTCCAGTTTTGTTTAGCTAGGATTGTTTTGCTTGGTTCCAGCTGCAGCTTCACTGTCAGCTTGAATCTAGAAGGCAGGTTGTCAATCAGCAGGCAACTGCCAGCTCTCCTTGCTCCCAAGGCTTGAGTTACTGGCTGTCTGAAATCTCCATATCAGGGCCCCTGCTAGCACTATCATAGGTCCGGTCCATCTACACAGCAAAACACTATGCACCCACAAAAAGGAATCAAGTTTAATTGACCCTCTATAGTCACAATTTCCTCATCTGAGGATTCAATTGATTATGGACTGGAAAGAAAACACACACACACACACACACACACACACACATACACACACACACACACACACACACACACGCACGCACGCACGCACGCACGCACACACACACACACACACACACACACACACACTCACTCACTCTTTCTCTCTCTGGTGAGAAATTATAGATAGGTGGCATCCTTGAGAGTCACCATGGTCATTACCTCCTTCTGCAGTTGTGTGGCTTTGGATCCAGCTCTACATCTAATCATTCAAGACCCGTGGGAGAGTGTGCTGTTTGTTCATATTGTTTTGAGGTAGGAGTCTACCTCAAAGGTGGAAAAGAATCATTATTTGGTGAACCAGCCAAACTAAGTAGGATAGGAAAGCATCACTGTGTGTTTCCCACATCAGAAGGAAAAACAAGCAGCTATGACCTTTTGCAAGGGGCTCTTCCCCCGGTCTCTTGGGAAGCCTTCCCGGTGAGCAAGCATAATTCTTGGTCTATGGGAAATTTTGAAGATGAGGGCCTGGATGTGAATAGCGCCTTGGAAGGCAAACTGCCACCCCCTCACCACCCCAACTCCTACCCCTTCACCCCATCCCCACTCACACTCCCACCCCCATTTCTACCTCCACCCCCACCCCATCCCACCCTACCCCTACCTTACCCCCTGACCTTCCAAGAGATAAAAGAGGAATTCCTAGTTTATGCTCTTTGCTGAAATGTGAGAGTCTGGAAGGAGTGAGAAAGCAGCATTTCAAAGTGTTGATTAAATAATCCTGGGGAGTCAAGGACTCCCCAAGATAAGACTGTTCTCCTGGCAAGCCCAGTAGTAACATGACGAACAGTGGTGTAGTCTCGTTGGCATGGTTCTTCACTTCTAAACAGTAATAACACAGCCTTGCTGAAAATAAATCAGTTTTTACATGGAACTAAAATTTAAAACAGCATTTACAATATTGTATGTTCTCCAGAAGTGATGATTTGATTTTTGGGATTTGTTTTTTGCTTTGTTTGTTTGTTTGTTTGTTTGTTTTTGAATTTTTTTTGAAACAGTATTCCATGTAGTTCATGTTGGTCTTGAACTCACTATGTAACCAAAGATGACTTTGAACTCCTGTCTCTACCTAGTGTTTGAGGAAACACTAGGATTAAAGGTATGTACAACTGTACCTGGCAGAAGGTGTGTGTGTGTGTGTGTGTGTGTGTGTGTGTGTGTGTGTGTACTGCCAGGGATCAAACCCCAGGTACTAGCATATGTTAGACATTCATTCTACCTCTGTAATAGCCCCAGCCACAAATGATTGTTAGAATTGCTATAAAGGGGACTCTTTCTGACTAAATCATGGGAAGAAGTAAAGATCTTGGATTTTCCAGATGTTGTCTTGAGCCACATGTATTCCTGATATGCATGGAGGCCAAAAGAGGGCATTGGGTCCCCTGGGACTCAAGTTACAGATAGATGGCTGGAAGGCATCATGCAGGTGCTGAGAACTGAACCCCAGGTCCTCTGGATGAGCAGCCAGTACTCTTAACTACTGAGCCATCTCCCCAGCCTCCATTTCTCTTTTTGGCTTTGTCCACCAGTTAGGTCCCAGTTGCCCCTGATCCTGGGGTGCATTCTTTCAGAATGACATCACAAATACTGAGAACAAGAGAACTAACAATGAGAGATCTGAGGGAGGAAGAGGGTTCTGTTTATGGCATATTCTTGTTATTGAAACCAGTAAAGCGAGGCTGAGGCGGATTCCCAGCTTTGAATGCAGCAAATGGGAAGCTCTGGAGCCACAACTCTACCCTAAAAAGTGCACAGCTGAACAGTCTGGAAACAGGACAGCTCTTCTCTTCTCAAGACCCATGAGAGAGTGAATCACAGAGCAAGTAGAGAAAGGAACAGAAGACATACTGCAAGAGAGTTAATGACTGATAATTTCCCTCACATTATTGTCAATAAGAAGCCACATACACAACAACCACAGCAGACATCTTGAAGGATAAACACCAACAAGTGAACAAACAAGATGAATGGAAAAATAAAACAAAATGGGCCACATCTATGCACACTATTTTGTTTGTTTGTTTGTTTTTGTTTTGTTTGAGACAGGTTTCTCTGTATAGCCCTGGCTGTCCTGGAAGTAGCTTTGTAGACCAGACTGGCCTTGAACTCACAGAGATCTGCCTGTGTCTGCTTCCCAAGTGGCTATTTTCAAATTATAGAAGCAAAGAGAAAATATTCCTGAAATAAGCCAGAGAGGAACTCTCTTCTTCTGACATTCCCATTGTACATACATACATACATACAAACATACATGCATGCATGCATACATAATACACATGCATACATGATACACATACATAGATACATACATACATACATACATACATACATACATACATACATACATACATTGCACCATTCACAGCTGTCCCATGGTTCTTGAGTACCATGGATTTGGACCTTTTTCTGTTAGTGTTTCTGGTGTAGATGGTTTCAATGGGATATATTCAGAGATATTATCTTGGGCTGTCCCATCTACTAAGAAAACTCTGTCGAAACCATTCTCTTTAGTTAGTATTTCCACCTCTAAGCTTTCACTCTGTCCCTGGAAGGAGCAAGAAGGCTACCCCCACCTCCCCACCCACCCCACTCCCCCATCCCCCACCCCCAACTCCTCGGAAGCCACTCGGGCAGGCAGGGAATGGGTGAAAAAGTGTAATATGTCCAGGAAAAAACTAAAGAGACAAAACAAAGCACAGCCTTGCTGTCTGTACTCTGAAAAATTGCTCTTCAACTGTGAAAGAGAAATAAAGACTTTCTCAGATAATCTAAAATTAGGAACACTTTTAAAAACTTCATAAAGGCTGGGTGTGGTAGCTCACATCTTTAATCCCAGCATTTAGGAGGAAGAGGTGAACAGAACTCTGTGAGTTTTGAAGGCCAGACTGGTATATAAAGTAGTTCTAGGCCAGCCGGGGCCACAGAGTGATGCCCTTTCTTAGAGAGAGAGAGAGAGAGAGAGAGAGAGAGAGAGACAGAGAGAGGAAAAATCATTATAGAGAAAGAAAATGATGGAGATAAGAAACAGGTCTGAAAAAGTAAAAGTATGAGAGAAGGAATGAGTAAAGATAAAAATAAAAACTTTTATTTTTCTGTACTTAATTGCAGTAACAGAAAACAAGAAACAACTTGTTCAACTGTGCCTTAATAAAACAAGGAAGAACAGTGACATGGGGCTGAATGAGGGAGTGACTTTACTTGGTTATCTTAGGTCCCTGCAGGATGTGAACAACAGAGCAGTTGCTTAACAAGTGAAAATGGATGAGTTGTAATGCATAGTGCTAAATCCTGGATGGTGTGGATGAATAAAAGTTAAGAGGGCATAAACCCTTCACAGTTAGTTGGGGGGAAAGGTAGAGCCAGTGAAATGGCTAAGTGGGTAAAGGTCCTGGCCCCTGCCTTCACAAACCTGGTGACCTGAGTTTGATCCCAGAACCCATGTAAATATGCAAGGGCAGAAGAGACTCCCAAAACTGTCTCCTGACTTCCACATGTGTACCGTGACATGCACCCTCAACTCTCTCTCTCTCTCTCTCTCTCTCTCTCTCTCTCTCTCTCTCTCTCTCACACACACACACACACACACACACACACACACACACAAATTAAAAATTTCTAAGTAAATGAAATTATATAAAAGGCTCAGTTAAAACCACACAGACATTGAAAAAGCAGGAAGCAAAAAATAGTAACAAGCCAGGTGTTGGTGGCTCACGCCCTTAATTCCAGCACTTGGGAGGCAGAGGCAGATGGATCTCTGAGTTCAAGGCCAGTCTGGTCTACAGAGGGAGTGCCAGGATAGGCTCCAAAGCAATACAAAGAAACCCTGTCTCGAAAAAAAAAAGTTGTCTCTTCAAAAAATAGTAACAAAGAATGGTGGCATCTAATAAAACATACTAACAACTATCATAGGTACTAAGCTAGCTATATGAATAACCATTTTAAAACTAATGCTATAGATGTGACCATTCAAAGGGAGTGACTACCAGTCATGGTGGTACACACTTAAAATCCCATCACTTGACAGGCTGGGGGTCTCAAGCATCATGGGGGCTGGGAGATGTCTACGTGGATAAAGTGCTAGCCATAAAGCATAAAGGCCCAAGTTCAAATCTTCAGCACTCATTTATAACATTTAATACACCTAAGACAAAAGAAGATATAGAATCAGGCACAGTGACATACATCTGTAACCCCAGACATATCCTTGGAACTCATTGGCCAGCCAGCCAAATGAATAAGTCCAGGAGCAGTGAGAGACTTGCCTTAAACAATAAGGTATAGAGTAAGTGAGGAACCTGATATATAGACTTCTGGTATGTATACATCTATACACACATATGCAACATGTGTATGGTGTGCACACATATTCACATCAGCATGCACATATAACACATACATAAAATAAGATTTGGAAATAGTAAATAAACAAACCAGAAAAAGAATGACTAAAAGGACCATGGGTTCAAGACAATCTGGGAGATAAAGTGAGAGACTGTCAGATAGATAGATAGATAGATAGATAGATAGATAGATAGATAGATAGATAGACAGCTATAGATAAGCAAATGGAAAAAAAAGGAGAAAGATGTCAGAATAAATCAGAAAATAAGATCCAATTATGTGTGCCTACAAAAAAGCCCACTCTAAATATGTAAAATCGAGTATGGATGAGAAAAGGTATAGCAGGCTAACACTAATCAAAAGAAGGTGAGAATAGTAGTATTAGTTTTGGGCAGGCTTCAGAGCTGGAAAAGTGAAGGGTGGGGGGGGGGGGGAAGAGGGCGTATGTAATGATGTAGGTCTTGATTCTCCAAAAGATACAGCAGTCCTTAACGTGTGTGCACCTGACAGAGCATCATAGTATGTGAGGTGGGGAGATGATGAGACAGTGTGGGGAAGTAAAGAGACTCCATGTTTGTCAGTAGAAGCTGGAACCGGAAATAAATGACTTCATGACTCCCAGTAGAAACAGGAACAGGAATGCGTGGAGTAAGCAAGCAGAATGCCACTAAGCACTGAGTTCAAGGACATCAACAGTCAACTTAAGATGATGGACTTCTCCGGAGACACTGATCCAACAACAGTATAATGCACGTTTCTCAAGGATGCAGGGAGTATCACCATGACAGATCTCAGTCTGGACCATCTGAACAAATATAAAAGAATAGAAAACGTTCGAAACCTGCTCTCTGGCTGCAACAAAATCAAACCAGAATCAATAACAAACCCATCTGGAAAATGCCCAGACACTTGGGGGTTAAAAAGTATATTTCAAAAGGACACATGAGTCAATGAAGATGCCTAAAAAAAAAAAAAAAAAAAAAAAAAAAAAAAAAAAAAAAAAAAAAAAAAAAAAAAAACTTTCTAAATATTTTGAACTAAATTAAAATAAAAATACAAGTTATCAAAAACCTTGACATGCACTGAAAACAGTGCTCAGTGTGGGGATTTATAGCATTTAATGCACATTAGAAAAATCTAAACTCAGACATCTAAACTAAACTGCCTCCTTGGAACATGTCCTAGTTTGCTTTCTATTGCTGTGATAAACACCATAACCAAAAGCAACTTGGGGAGAAAGAATTTATTTTGCTTTGTAGTTTGTAATACATCACTGAGGGAAGCCAGGGCAGGAACTGAAGCAGAGGTCATGAACACTGCTTACTGGCTTGCTCTTCATGACTTGCTCAGTCTACTTTCTTATGTAACCCAGGACCAACTGCCCAGGGGTGGCCCCATTCATAATGGGCTGGTCCTTCCTGTGTCAATCATCAGTCAAGAAAATACCCCATAGACATGCTCACAGACCAGTCTGAGGGAGGCATTTCTCATACCCAAGTGACTCTAGTTTGTGTTGACAAACAACAACAACAACAAAAACCCAGCACAGAACAGTAGAAAGGAGAAAAACAAATTAAATCCAAAGTATTCAAAGTACCTCCAATGTGTTGGCTGGTGAGTCCTACTAAGCACTTAAGGGAGAAAGTGTGTCTATTCTCTATGATCTCAGACAATGTGAAAAAAAGCAAAATTAATGCCTTCTGGATCATTCTGTGACGTCAGAATCATTCTAATATTACAAGAAAGAAAAACTACCGCTATTTTCCCTGCATATATATGAAACAATCTTCAATAAAATATTAGCATGTCGAGTCAGGTGGTGGTGGCGCACACCTTTAATCCCAGCACACAGGAGGCAGAGGCAGGTGGATCTTTGTGAGTTTGTTCTACACAGAGAAACCTGGACTCAAAAAATAAATTAAAAAAAAAAAGTTAGTATATCAAACCCAACAATGTTCAGAAAATTACGTATCACAACCAGATGGACACCCATCCCAGGTATGCAGGGCTGACTTGACTATGAAAACATAGAATAATATAACCAATTAAATCAATGGGCTAATGACAAAAATCACATTATCATGAAAATACATACAGAAAAATTCTTTGGGGGCTGGTGTGACAGAGCATGGGTGAAGGCCCTTGCCATCTAACTTGATGACGTGAGTTCAATCTCTGGAACCCACATGGTGGAGGAAGGAACTAATTCTCACAATTGTCCTCTGACCTCCACAAAATGCTGTTGTATATGCATGCCACAATAAACAAATAAATGTAAAAAATGTGTTAAAATATCATTTTGCAAAATATAGCCACTGATGGAAAAACCCTCAATGAACTGAATGGAGAGAGGACATCCTCAACTTGATAAAAATACCTACAGAATCCTGTAGCTCACACAAAAGTTAATGGTGAAAAACTAAAGACTTTCCATTCACATCTGGAACAAAGCAAGGAAACCTTAGATGACGTAATAAGAAAGTAAGGAAATAAAAGATATACTGATTGGGGGGAAAGTTGAATAAAACGATCTTTGTTCACTGATAACATAATTAACCATGTTAAAAATCCAAAAGAATTGCTTAAAAAAAGATTTTTAAAAATCCTCATGGAACCAATAAACGTTTACAGCAGGTTTGTAAGATACAAATTTGTATGTCTGTATATAAGTGCCAGTTGTTTTCCTATACATCAGCAATGAACACAAGCCTCATGTGGTTAGGAGCCTTATGTTTGCTATTATTGTATTATAATAGTACATTAAATGCCCTGGGTTACTATTCATTTTGTCTGCGAAAGTAAAATCTCTACAGATCTGCATAGATATTAATAAACCTTCCCAGACATTGCCCCACTACAGCTTCACAGTATCCCTTAATGATAGACAGTATTCTTTTGTTTTGTTTTGTTTTTTGTTTTTATCTTTTGAGACAGGGTTTCTCTGTGGCCTTTGGAGGCTGTCCTGGCACTAATTCTTGTAGACCAGGCTAGTCTCGAACTCACAAAGATCCACCTGCCTCTACCTCCCGAGTGCTGGGATTAAAGGAGTGTGCCACCAACACCCGGCTGATAGACAGTATTCTTATAGTCATGATGTAACAGGCATAGACTACGAGATACTATTACTGAATATGTTCACGGGGCAGGGTCATCTCATCCTTTCCAACGTACTCAGCTGACCACTGGTAGATTAGTCAGAGGCTAAAATTGACCCTCAATTTTGTATGATCAAAAACTGGGCGTCTCTTTGCCCAACTCCATGGTTGGGATACAGTCATAGTCATTGTTCTATTGCTGTGAAGACAAGCCATGTCAACAATAGTTAACTCTTATCAAGGAAAACATTTAATTGGGGCTGGCTTACATTCAGAGGCTTAGTCCATTGTCTTCCTGCTGGGAAGCATGGCAGTATGTATATAGACATGGTGCTGGAGAGGTAGCTGAGAGTTCTACATCTGGATCTACAGGCAGCAGGGAGACGAGGCGAGTGGGAAGACTTGAGCATTTGAAACCCCAAAGCCTACCCTCAGGCCCCCGTGACAATTTTCCTCCAAGAAAGCCACACCTACTTCAACAGAGCCACACCTCCTAATAGTGCCACTCCACAGTAACCATGTATTCAAACTTATGAATATATGGGGGCCGTTCTTATCTTAACCACCACAAATGCTAACATGACTCCTCAAGTTAATGGATGTCTCATAACCCAGGTCTGGGCAGGGGGAATAACATTAGGTCTAGGCAGCCCTTCTGTCTGGGGTTTCGGCCCCCATTGGTCAAGAGGTTTGTGTCAGCTAAACTCTGACACAAGTGTGGGGCTGAGGGAACAGAATAAACAGAACCACCCAATACATAAGTCAAGGAGAAAGCCTAGTGAGATTCTCATAGAGAGAGCGAGCCTTGGGCTTCAATGAGATGCTTCTTGTTGGAATGCCTTCCTACAAACAAGCCTGAGGGAGCCTGGGCTCTCTGAGTGTAAGTGAACAATCATAATGAGTGCTACATGTGTTACCAAGCATGATGGACGTTTTCCACATGGAGATATCCCTCATATCAACACATTGTAAGGCATGTTTTTACTTAAACAACTCCAAAGTTTAGAAAATAAGTCATGGAAGGCTCTCTCTCCACCATCACCATCACTAATCTTGCCCTCTAGAGGTAGTCATTGTTTACAGTCTTCGTGTATTCCTTCTGACATTTGTCTATATTTAATCAACGTTATATACGCACACCCGCTGGTGTGTGCATGTTTATACAAACACAGCTTGTTTGTTTTTATGGAAATAGAATCGTACCTTAGGAAGTGACTTACTCTCCTTGCGTGTCCATCCATCTTTTCCCAACTCCATAGAAATAAGTGAGCAACATAGAAATATGGAATAAGGAACAGGATTATGGAATGTCTGCAAGAAAAACAATGTGTTACCTGGAGTCTGAACTTCCTGGTTACTTGAGCTAATTCTACAGCTCTAGAGGATTTGGGGAATGGATGACCACGCAGGAACTCTTGACTATGGACCTGCAAATGAGCTCCATCAACTCTCTTACCCTGAGCAAAAGCCAGTGTGTCGTAGCCCTCTGAAATCAGAGTCCAGGCACATGCAAGGTAGCCATAGACCCCATCTGAAAATCAGTATTTCTGATCTAGACATATGACTGTTCTTCAGATTCTCCTTTGAATTAGATACAACACCACTTGGTTCAATGAACACGTGTTCATTGTATACTTTTTGGAGTCATGATTTTACTTAAAAAAAAACTTTTAGTCAGGTGTGGCAGTAGAGATTGGGAAGAATGAGAGTTCAAGGCCACATGAGACCCTTTCTCCAAAAAGAGCTTGGGGTGTAAGACAATGGTAGAGCATTCGCCTGACACATGTAAAGTCCCAGTTTTGGTCCCTGTAATGACAGTAGGGGCATTCCAAATTCAATGCAGTTATATTCACCTCTATAGTTACCTTGTGATACCTGGATCGGGTCAGAGCAACAGATACTAGACTAGCTACCTACTAGCTGCCAGCCTAGTCCCTTTAGGTTCATTAATTCCCTTAACCCTTCCACCCATTCTATGAAGTGGTAACATTCCCTCTTCCAGAAAAGAAAGTCTTTTGGAGAGACAAAGTAATGAGCCCAGGACACAGAGAAAGTAGGAGGCAGAGTCCAGCAGCCCCTCTCACAAGCTGTAGCTGTTCACTGCTCTTGACATACTACTTGTCTCTGAAGGAAGAGGGGCAGTTTGAAGGCTAGAAGACCAAATGATGGTTTTGGCAGGGCCACTGGTGACTCTGTGGGGATCTTTCTCCAGTGTCTGGCATTCCAGCCATCTTTGACACTTCTTGGCTCAGATATCCTTCACTCTAATACTCTCTATCCACTTGAAATCTCCCAGTGTTATTTATCTTCATGTCTTTCTCTGTTCCCTGTGCCCCACCCCATCTGAAGGCTCTCTTGTAAGGACACCTATCCCATTGACTTAGAACGACCTTTTAACTAAAGGCCTTTGGGGGGGGCGCTTGGGTGTTCTGTGTGCACTTGGAGTGCTGCAAGGGTCCATGAGTCCTGCCACAACAGACGGAAGTCCAACCTCTCCCACAAATGTTAAGCCTCACCAGAGCTCTGAAAGAGAAAGCTCCTGTCTCCTGACATTTGAGGAAACTCCCAGGGCTGGGGGTCACTATGCAGTCACAGTACATTCACATCCTAAAGAGGGCTGAGCAAAGACACCTGTTGACCAAGGTGACATTTCCCAACCTGTTGGAACTTAGTGGTAGGGAAATTCAGATGGCGGTCTCACCACTGTTCTATGGAACCACTGTTGGCCTGTAGGTAAGCAACTCTATCAAGAGGAGAAGGCCTCATGACCAGGGCATGGGAATAGCGGATGCTGGTCCTGGGCTTGCTATTTACTGAATATACAACTTTGGCAGTTGGTTTTCTTCATTTGTATAAGGGAAGTGAGAATTCCTAGTTAATCACTTAGGGGTGAGTTCACTGCTATAACAAACACCAACTGTGTGTGGTTTGAACATAGGAGAGTGGTTCATCTGTTGCTCAGAACTAGTTGAAGGACATGCTGCTGTCAGCCATTCTCTATAGCCTACTCCGAAAGCCAGAATGCCAGAGGCAGCTGTTGTACCATTTTCATTTGTGTCCCCCAAGGTCAAATTGTCCTTGTCCCATTTGGGCAGAGAGGACAAAGCTTGGAAACACTTCCTGGGAAGTTTCTGGGGTTTGCAGCCCTCTCCTCTACTCAAAGCTGTGAGTCAGAACCAAGTCCCAGGAGTCACTGCAGGGATTGGGAACTGTGAAGGAACAGCTAATTCCAGGGTGGAGAGGGGGTGGGGAACACCAGTCTCAGCCAGCTAGCCTTCTCTGCTGATAGAACCTCCGGATGTGCTCTTGGCACTAACCACGGGTTTTGACGTCTGTAGCACCCGTAGCATTGCACATAACTAAATAAGTGGCAACAGTTTAAAAAATGGGAAAGACAGGAGGGGTCTGGTGGATGAAATAGGAGACAGGTCCTGGGCACACAGAAGGGTGGCCACATCCGCCCCTTTCTTCCCAAGGCTTCCTGGTGGCCTTGTCTGCCATGTGGTAGGGAAAGGAGAGCAATGTCCTCAGGGTGTCATTGCTCTCAGCACAGCTCCTTTCCAGCTTCCTTGGCAGCCAGATGGAGAAGCGTGTGGCTCTGGGTCTTGACAGCCTCACAGCTTCCCTGGTGGCCTCGAGGCTGCAAACCCCACCTTCCCACAATTGCCAAGCCAGCTGAGGGACAGGCAACACGCCAGGTCCGGCAGCACCGGCCCCCTCCAGTGCACACCAGCTGCAGACACTCAGGGTTGGGGGGATGGGAAGCACATGGTGTTCATTCACAGGACCCTGCAAAGGCCAGACACATGACTTGGTCCTTCTCTGGCCTTCCTCAGCTACCTGGCCACAAAGCACAGGTGACTCAAGGCCTCCCTGGCCTCTTCCCAGCTCACTGATCTGCAAGGCACCAAAGGGGATCTGAAGGGCAAGTCCCCTGGCTTTAGAGAGTACAAGGGCTCTTTCCATGTTCACACCAGGCCTCAAAACAACTCTATCTACAATCACCTCCCAGCCCCCAACACAAACAAGTCGGATCAATGTCTCTGGCGCCCACCCCACCTTTCTCTTCTTGGATAAGCATTTTCAAGCTGCTGACAGTATGTACAGTGTGTATGCACATAAGAACTCCACTCCCCTGCTCTTCCTTCAGCTTTGTATATACTTTCCCATGAGCTGGGGCTTCCAGGCGCTGAGCTTGTCACAGAACTGCAAAATATATGGTAGGCATGTTTTGCTTTAGAACCCTCCTACCCAGAGCATCTGGGTACTGCTCAGACAGCTGCAATCCTCGCTGAGGAGGCACGTCTCCTCTGAAAGACAGTCCCTTGCTTTGCATCTGTACATATGCACGGGCTTTCTTCGGCACAGAGGACAGTGGGGTGTAACCGTTACTGGGTTCTTCCCTGAAGTGGCGTAACCAAATTTATTACTTTTGACTCCTGAGCCGTTCCCTGTATAAATAAAACCGTGACATTATTACACCCTCCAATAGTCCACAATTGGCCTTTCCCATTCTCCAACCCTCTGCAGCAGTCGTTATTCAGCATAATTTGACTGGTTTGGGGCAAGTCGGGAGAGTGGGAAGGGGTGGTGAGGGTAGAGGAGGCAGAGTCCAAATTAGAAACAGATTTAAGGCGCATTTGCAGGGAATTAGGCGAAGGGCCAGGCATGCTCGCTGGCAGCATGTGGAACCCCTCTTTAGGGACTGTCAGCCTCTAGGTTTCCACAGCGGATGTTTCCCCAGCCAGAGCGCAGCTGGGTTTCAGTTGTCAAAGCCACAGCCAAGACATCTGAGAAGGGGGTGGAGTGCCCCTATTCGTGAGTGCATGTACACACAGGCCACATGTGACATGGTTGACCTCAGGACACTCCCAGCACGTCTGCACGTGTGCACTTACTACCCGCCTAGGATCAAGGTATGGATGACACAGGTTCAGGTACACACTCAGAGAACCCGGACAGACACACACTAGCACAGACTTGAGCTATGCCCAGCAAAACACTTTCTAGGAGAATCCAGAGCACCCCCGCCTCCTGTGTGTGTGTGTGTGTGTGTGTGTGTGTGTGTGTGTGTGTGTGAGAGAGAGAGAGAGAGAGAGAGAGAGAGAGAGAGAGAGAGAGAGAGAGAGAGAATGTGTACAACTACATGCAGGAATACATGCCTATGCAGACATTTGGAGACCAGAGAACACTGAATGTCCTGTGCAGTCACTCTCCTTAGTCTCTTGAAATAGGGTCTGTTATTGAGTCTGGAGCTAGGCTGGCAGCCAGCAAGCCCCAGCAATCCCCTTCTCTCCATCCCCACCCCAGCTCTGGGTTATAGGCACTCGTGGCCATGCTGGGCTTTTCCCATGGGTGCTGGGATCTGAACTCAGGCGTGCATGCTTGCACAGCCAATAAATACTCTTTCCTTCTCCATCCTCCAGAGCAGGTTTTAGGCCTACCCCAGGAGGAGACTAAATCAGAGTTGTGTGACCTTGGGTTAGCCTTTTGACCTCTCTGAACCTGAAAGTGGATGAAGTATAAACCCTAGAACTGTGATGACGAAATGAGAAACAAGGGTGAGCATCAGGAAATTTTGTGGCCTTTGGTGTGAGAAGTGAAGAGAGGAGAGACACGGTGGTGATGGCAGAGGACGATTGTCACCATTTCTGGAGAGGACAGAGAACTGGCTTGACTTCCATCTTGATAAAAAGAATAGAAGGCACACTCATGGGTAAGTGGGGTAGGGCGCCCTTTCCTATCAGCCTTGCCCTTGTGACCAGGAGATACCAGTACCTTGTGGAGCCCTGGGCTCTTTGCTATCTGGGAGGCCTTACCTTGCCCAAAAGGCAATGTGGCTCAGGCTCCGCTCTCCTCATGTTTCTTCCAATGATTTTGTGCTAGCTATTCCCACACAGTCATCAACATGTTACATGTTTTCCTCCTTCACCCCACTTCTGGTGAGAAATTTGTCCTTCTCCTTCACCCTCCCTCAACTTCAGGGCTTCCCTCCAGCTGGCCTAATTCCCAGAGCCCTTCCCCTCTTTCCCTCCCTTCACCCTTCGGCAGAACCAGATGCACTTTCCCAGGAACCTATTGGCACACACATGCTCTTGTTCTGGGTGTTCTGGGGACCGGGAGGGGGCTGGGGTGAATTGATGTCACCCCTGCCTGAGGGCACTTCATAAGTCAGTGAACCTTTCCAAACCCAGAGCCCCACAGGAGAAACATTCAGAACACACCGGGAAGGCAGGGACATTGCATACACCCTAGGAGGTCAAAGGACAGTAAACCAGATCTTACTACACCTATCTGGGCACTCTGCCCTAAGTGGCCTGGTGTGGCAATTCCAGTGTCTCCAGCACTCAGAGACAGCCAGCCCCATGGAGCTGGTCTTGAGGTCATGGGCAGCAGGACACCTCTGAGTGACCAATGCCAGAATCAAATGGAGTGAGGAGAAACACAGGAGACTAAAAGGGTTTAGACACAGCATTGGGACTTTCTACATCTTCATTAGACAACGGATGTTTAAGAAGCTTCTTGATTGAATGCAATGACTGACAAGCCCAATCCTGTTTCCTGGTGCATTGCCCAGCAAGAACAACGGCTGTAAACAACAACAAAAATAGCAATCAATATGGGAACAGGCAATCCCAATGCCATAGGATATGGACTCTCTAAGAATGTTCTCCATAGTGGCACACACCTTTAATCCCACTCAGGGGGCAGAGGCAGGTGGATCTCTGTGAGTTCAAAGCCAGCCTGGTCCAGAGAGCAAGTTCCAGGACAGTTAGGGCTGTACAGAGAATTCTGTCTCCAAAAGCTAAAAACCAAAACTAAACAAACAAACAAATTAAAAAAAAAAAAAAGCCCTCCATAGAAGAGGGAGCAGAAGAGCCATAGGTGAAAACAGAAGTAGGGCTTCTGGGGGAGTGGAGGGACCCAGGAAATACACAGAGCCACACAGAGCCACAAGGTGTTTGGAAATTGCCAATTAAGGAATTCTGAGGCCATTGAAGAGGTGGAGATCAAGAGGAAAGGAAAGGCCAGGTCATCAAGGAAGGTCCCCCAATAGCTAGCTCACTCATGCTCATATTCACGGGTCCCACATTAAGCTATTTGTTGAATCCTGTGCTGGGTCTGAGGTTGCCATAGTGAGCAAGCAAATGGGCACATGTGGAAAGAAGAGAATTCCCAAGAACAGAAAGATGGGTGCATGCCTTTAAGCAGAGGAGGGTAATAAGGGAGGGGAAATTACAAAATGTGTCTTGATTCTCGGATCTTTAGCTCAGTGTTTGGATGTAGGGGGTATCTTTTAGTGACAGGAAATGCCAAGGTGGTCCAGTGGCAGGTAGAGTGAGAGTGTTGAGTCTGCATTGTCCTTGTTTGGAACAGTAGTCAGGTGGGAGCTGGTGGCCATCCAGACTAGAACTGCAATCACGGTCTCCAGCAGGCTCCAACCTAGAAAAGTAAGGTTTGGGACATAGACCTAGCTATAGATGGGGACTCAAGCACACAAGGCAGAAACTTTAGTCCAAGGGGATGAGCATGTGGCTCACAAGCACGGGCATGCATGCGCATGCACACACTCACACATACACGCACTAATTATGTATGTATGTGTGTGTGTGTGTATGTATACATGTGTATATGAGTTTGCTAAGTAGGTTTAAAATAGGAACAGCAACAGAATCACAACCTGGGAAGTTGAGAACCTGGTAGTTACTGGGTCCTTGATGTTAAAGCCTGAACAATGGGAGTAGTCCCACAATAGCTGTCTCTCACAGGTGGTCGGGGAGGAGAGCATAAAAGCCTGTAGTTTCTCAGTCAACAAGGTGAGGTGCCTCAGTGGTCCTAACCTGGCACCAGGAACCAGGAAGGTTCGTGGACAGAGGCTGGTCCCTACAATGAAAGATTGGAATTGTTGGTTGCAGAACCATCTGAAGGACCTTTTTTTTTTTTTTTTTTTTTTTTTTTTTTTTTTTTTTAATCCAGGCTGCTACCCGAAGATGTCACCCGCTCTTGAGGTGGACCTTCCCACTCAATCAAGGCAGTCAAGATGTTTGGTTCTTCAGCTGAGACTCCCTATCAGGTGATTTATGGCAAATTGACAAAATTTGTGTCAAACTGAAATCAAAACTAACTGTAATACCAGAGACTAGTCAGGCCCGGTTGCAAGAAATCTGCATGAAGTGTGTACATTGAGTCGAACCAGGGAGGGAGCCACCTGCAGCCACGTGATATAGCTTTCTGTATGTTAGGTTTGTCACCATGAGGCATCCATAGCGCTTTGTCAAGAGCTGGTCAGCTAGTAAGTGTGCAATAAACACCCTCCTGGGGCAGACCCTTGGTCAATGCCGAGGGACTGCAGGGATGAGCTGTGCCCTGCATGGCCCCCACGAAGTTTCCTCTTCATGAAAAATATAATGTAGAAAAATTCCAGAAACAAACATAAATGGTTTAATTTTGTAGAGTATTTGTTTTGTTTCAAGAAGGGTCTTAAGAAACCCAGGGAGAGGGGCTGGAGAGATGGCTCAGAGCTTAAGAGCACTGACTGCTCTTCCAGAGGACCTGGGTTCAATTCTCAGCACCCATATGGCAGTTCACAAACTGTCTGTAACTTGAGTTCACACCAATGCACATAAAATAAAGTTAAATAAATTATTTAAAATGGCCGACTACAATTCATAAGTTCTATGATGGGTTCTGTTCTGAACAATGTGAGGAGGCCCTGTGCTCTTGCACCTCGGGTCAGAGAACCTCCGTAGCCTACACCACAGCCGCTGTGGCTGCTTTCATCGTCATCAGTTACTACACTGGCTTGCAGCATCCCCGTTCTTCAGTTCACATGACCCCTGCCTGCTTTCTTAATAAAGACCCCAAGACTGGGAATAGGAATCTGGACAATCCAGACATACCACAGAGGCCAGGAAGAGCTTCTTTTCAGCATCATCTCACTTCGTCACTGGAAGAGGAGCAGCTGGGGTCCAGTACAATATCGGATGCAGAAGAGGCCATGTTCACATGACTCCTGTTACAGTGGTGTAACTGGATGAGGGCAGTGGATTACACGGCGCAGTTCACCGTCACCGGTGAACTGTTCTACTCTGTTGTGAGCTGTGGTTCACCTCATACTGTGCCTCACTTTTCTAAGTGCATCTGTACAGGAGAAAGTTCCGCACATGTATTGCTTTGTGCTCCCTTTGGAGTTACCCATCTCCCTTGAGTTCTTAGAGCATGTGCCCCACAGATAAGGGGTACCATTTAGAGTAAATCCTCTCCCAAGACAGCAGCTTCTAAAGCATCAAAATCTACGCCCCTGGGGCTCTGGTTGGAATCTCGGGTTTAAACTGTGAGACCCCAGACTTTCACCTTAGTACGGATCCTCTAAAACACTGCCGTTTTTGATGAAACCCAGGCTCACTGCTCAAAATAAACAGCCAGACTTCACAAACCAGACTGAGTCTGCAATAAATAAGAACAGACAGCCAACCAAAGACTAAAGGGGACAGTTTTAATGCTGAAGTTTTATTGCCCCCTCCAAGAGGGACCTCATTTGAATAGTGAGCTTCAGAAGTATATGCCAAAGAAAGGTTTTTGCTCAATAAATAAGGCAACATGCAAAGCAAGCAGTTGGATCAGAATTTTTCCCACTGAAAAGCAGTTGAGGCCAGTGTGTGGGGCATATCTATAATCCCAGTGCTCAGGAAGCAGAGGCAGGAGGATTTGGAACTTGAGACCAGGCTGGGAGACATAATGAGAGCTTGACTCACAGAAACAGAACAAAACAAAAGCAGTTGGAAGGTGGTAACAGGAAGATCTCAGGATGACCAACTGTGGGTGCAGAAGCAGACTCCCCAGTTCACAGTGTGGACATGTGATGGTCCTCATCACCACTGCCTCTCAGCTGCCATTCCTGCCATTCATCTCTGCCCAGGACAATAGGGCAGAGGTCTTTTCTGTAACTCCATGGCCTTCCTTGGGTAACAGAGCTCAGCAGGGAGGATCCCCAAAGGCTGGAGAAAGACAGCCAAGAGGAAAGTGACTTCACAATAGGTTCAGGACAGCCAAAGTCAGGCTGAAGTGAGAAGCCAGGTCTCTGACTTTCGTTTGGTTACTGTGATAACATGTTATTGCATGTTACTGTTCTCCACATGTGATGTGAACAGGAGCTGTGAGTGAACTCCACGTGGCCTGCCTATGTTTCTCTTCCAGAAAAACATTCTTTGCGACTTGTCATCAAGCTCCATAGAAACCAAGGCCCTCAATGCATGCATATCTAGAGCAAATGGCTATAATACGTTCTGTGCTCACATACAAAGGCATGGATGTCCATTGGCGTAAGTATGCCCCACTTCCGGTCAATGCCTAGTGGAACTTTGGCTCATTTGTATTTACTTTAAGATGAAAATTGATTTTGCAATGTGTCTTTTGTGGCTTGACTCTTTTCAGTGTAAGAAAAGTGAATTCTTATATCATAAGATACCTTTGAGTTTTGGAATTGGCTTGCATTAAATTAGTAAATTTAGTGATTTTTTTTATTTAAAAGCAATAAAGTAGAAACATGAAAAAAATAAATCATACACAAAATCTCTTTCCAGGCTTTATCTGGGACAGCCACCCCAGAATCTCAGATGGTCTGAGGTCGTCATCATGACATAAAGCAGAAAGAATGCAGAGTGACTGAGATCGAAAGTTCCTGATCCAGGCCAAAGCAAGGAGTCAGGACATGCTGGAGAAATCACTGGGCCATGCAGGAGACACCTCCAGGCAATGGTTGCTAGGAATGGGGCCCCACTGCAAGGAGGATGGGAGGGGACCCCTGCAGGCTTTCTGGCTTCTGGTAAGGTGGGCTGGGCTGTCTTCCTGAATGACAGGGTCTAAGGAATAGTGGTGATAGGGGGAGAAGAGAGTGGAGAAGTCCCATATGTCATACATAACCCCTTCATGGCCCTCTTCCTAGCTTCCCCCTCCCTTCCACAATTTATAGACCAGTTACCTAATCTACAACAAGACTCGATGGTATCTGAGTCCCTAACGGCTCTGAAAACCACACGTCTATAATTCAGATATAAATGCAGCTCGTGAGAGATAGGAAAACCCCAGCCCCAACCTGCAGCTTGAGGGATGTGACCTGTAATATACACTGAGCATGGGCAGAAGCAGCTTGTCTGAGCTGAGCACATAGCCCAAACTCAACAAGGTGATGTCTTCCACCACACTATCATTTTATGCCCAAGTGACTTTTATCAACACCAATTTGGAGGCAGAACTTAATCAGGCTGAGCATCTCTCCACTGGACTATTTCTAGAGCCTTAAAAGGCTGGACAGGCCTGACTCTTCCACCTCCCAAGCTCCACCTGCGCTTTAGCACTGGGCAAAAAAAAGCTTTTCCTCAGGAGCAAGATGGCTACCTTGACTAGGAAAGAAGAGCCACGGCGGCCTCTCCCAGCCTTGGAACAACAGCTGCCCTGGCTGCCCACAGCTCCCCATCTATGCAATACCATGGCAGGGAAGAAAAGCTATCCTTTCCAGGGGCTGTGTTAGGAAGCCTGTATGGCCTCACACCTGAAGCCTTGCTTTTCTTCCACTCAGTCAAGGTCATTGTTATTTCTACACTTAGGAAGAGAAGAGAGTTGCTTTTACTGGATTCATTAGGACCCAGTCAATATGGACAACCATTGTAGCCTCAAAGGGACAGATGCCAGCAAGTTTGGGGGTGGGGACATGCCCCAAGAATACAACATTTTGGAGCCAGAAGACAACACATTACAGCCCAGCATGGGTGCTAAGAACTGAAGCTGGGTCCTCTGAAGAGCAGCAAGTGATCTTAACCTTTGCTCCATTTCTCCAGCCCTGTGTGAGAGTATCATTTAATAAGAGCCAAAATATCATATGAGCTAGTGGCTTCTGTAGTGGACAGACAAGCCTAGCACCTTGCTCTGCACCTGTGGGAACCTGGTCCCACCTACTGATGTCTACCAAAGACTTGTAGGCAGTATGCCTTCCCCACCTCTTCAATCTGCCCATTTGTTTGTTGGGCACACTCCTGGCTTCTAGAAACGTCTCATTCCCTGCTGGGCCGCAGTCCCCCATCCAACTCAGCATGTCCTCCCTCTGAGACACAAGCAAAATGAGACACTCGCCTAGGACACAACCTTTTTTAAAGTGTCTGTCCCCTGTCATTCTTGTCTGACTCATTGCTAACACTGGCATTGTTGATGGGACAAAGCTCAGTGTTTTGTTTGCTTGAGATCACTATATTTAGAACCCTCGTGGACACCTGTTGTTTTTTTGACCATCCAGTATCCAAAGATTTTTCCTGTTTTAGAAGAATCCCAAAATAGGTAAGAGCATGGCCCACCTGCTGGCGTGGAGGCCAAAGGAGAGCAGTCCTTGGCTCTCCACACTTCACAGCCCGCTAATCACATGCTTCTGCCTAACAGTGTGAAGCCAGCAGGAACATACAAAGGCAGAGAGGCTGCATAGCCGTTTATGACGATGGCAGAGCCAAAGGTCCAGCAGAGAGGCAGCTAGTGGCCTGGAGTGGCAGCAGCATGCACAGAGGCAGTCTCTGTGGCTTGTTAGGAAACCACAGACAGATGGGGCCCTGCAAATGCTGCCAGCCCCTGCCAGAGGTGCTTCCTGGACAGCCATCTTCCCTCTGTGAGGCCAGCCACAGGAAGTGTTACAAGGCATCTTCCAGCTCTAAGACACTTGGTTCTCGAGGTTTTAACAAAGTCTTCCTGCTGAGTACGATAGAAAGCTGAAAGTGAGATGGAGTGAAATCCAGAATATCAAATGAGCAATGCATTACCACTTTGTTATAGTTTGGCTCATAAATGACCCCCCCCCCACACCCAGGCCCATGTGGTAAAGGATGAAGACTTTAAGAGGCATGGCCTGGTGAGACACCTTCAGGACACTGGTATGCACATTCAGAGTAGACTGTAGGGGTCTGGCTGTCTCCTTCTCTTTTGCCATGATGTGAGTGGTTTTGTTTGCTACATGCTCCCGTCATGACATACTCAAAGCAACAGTTGTCTGTCATAGACTGATACCTCCAGACCTCTGAGCCTGAAGAAGTCTTTTCAGCCCGACAGTTGACAACAACCTCTGTGTCCGTTCTTGTGACAGGACATGGCTTCCAGTCTTTAAAATCATTCTCTAAAGGTATCTGCAGACCTACACTGGGCTCTTAAGCTCTAACTGTTTTTCTAAGACACAGATTAAAACCAAGGTGACCAAGCATGTGCATTCCCCATTGTTTCTGGAGTTTACCTGAATGCACTTCCTGTAGGCCCTGGTCCTTCTGCCCACGAGGCCGGGTCCTGGAACCCTAACTGGGAGTGACTAGAGATTAAGAAAGACAGACACAAGTGGGCCATGTGCTCAGATGGAACATACCAGCAGCCGAGATATTCAGGGTGTTTGTTACACACAGCATAAACAAGAAGGGTCAGTGGTCTCTACAGAGGGTCTCTAGGGGAGTGGTCTGGGGGTGTGACCCTGCAGTCTCTTTTGAATGTGCCATTTTAAACCAAAGGGCAGCCTTTGAACTTGGACCAAAGGAAAGCATTGCTGTTACCCTGAGCCTGACCCAGGAAAAGCCTTGTCATCCCCATGAGTCTGGGTGTGAGGCTTAGTGTCCCTGACATGACCATACTCATGCTAACCATACACACTCACTGGGGACTTCACATGTTCTCTGATGGATAAAGTAGCTGGACACGTAACAGGGCTGGAGGTCAGGATAACATGGGTCCTTGTCCCACTGCTCTGATGTAGAGGGAGCGTGGGAAAATGTGCTTCCTCTGTTGAGTCGCCATTCTTTACCCAGACATCAAATCAATGCACAGTTGTTAAACTTTGTCCAGTTATTATTCTATCAAATCCCGTGGGGGCTGTAATTTCCTCGAGCTCCTCCTTGCTTTTTTTTTTTCTTCTTCTTTGAATGACATATTAAAATTTTACAGCTACAGGACTGGAGAGACGGCCCAGTGATTAAGAGCACTGACTGTTCTTCCAGAAGACCTGGGTTCAATTCCCAGGCCCCACATGGCAGCTCACAATTGTCTGTAACTCCAGTTCCAGGGAATGAGACAACCTCACACAGACATATATGTAGGCAAAACACTAATGTACATAAAATACAAATAAATTGTAAAAAAAGAAAACCTTTAATGAATGGATAAATAAAATGTCACAAATCTATGCTATGGGATACTGTCAGTCCTTAAAAGACAGTGAAAGTATTGATAAGGGCAACAAAATGGCTGAAAATATCAGGCTAAGTGAGAGAAGCTAGACTCCAAGACCATATATGGTATAATTCCATTTGTATGAAGTATTCAGAACAGGCAGGTCTCTAGTGGCAGATGTACAATAAGCTAGCCACAGCAGTATCTTAGGGCTAGGAAAAGTGTGGAGGGACTGCAGTGCCTCTGGGATTTTGCTTTTAGGGACGATAGAAATGTTCTAAATCATTGTAATAATGAGTATACAACTTTGTTTCCTATTCAATTTATTTATATTTTATGTATGAGTACTCTGCATGTATGCCTGCACACCAGAAGTGGGCATTAGCGCCTATTACAGATGGTTGAGAGGCACCATGTGGTTGCTGGGAATTGAACTCAGGACCTCTGGAAGAGCAGCCAGTGCTCTTAACCACTGAGCTATCGCTCCAGCCCTGATTATACAACCTTGTAAACATATGAAAACCTTTGAATTATCATCAAAACTGGTCAATTATTGGCTACCTGAAATGCATCTCAATAAACCTATTAAAAGGCAGACAGCGACTTTAAGAAAGCTGATGGCAATGGCCCCAACCAGGCAGGATATGGAGAAGAGACGTTGGAGGCAGGAGGGCTTCTGGCTTGGGGTCTAGAGAGACGGAGAAAGAGGAAAGGGTGGAGATGAAGAGGTCATTTTGGACTGAGTGGGTTTGGGATGCCACATGGGAGCCTTCTGCAAGCTTTCATGGGCCCAGTTTCCCAGGCTAAAGAATGCTGCTTACTCACTGTACCCTATTCCTGTGTCATAGGACAAGAGAACACTGAGCTCAACCCAAACCTGTCAGGACATGGTGGCTTTCAGTAGCCTCAGTGCTTCCTCTCAGGTAACAATTCTTGTCATTTCTCCAACCCTTCCTACTGAACCTCAAACTTAATCAACACCCACTATCCTACAGCAGTCCTCTGAGGCTGGTGCCACCCCACATTTTAAAGGGGAACAAAGATGAGAAAGATGAGCTACATGCCAGAGTAACTAGAGCAGAACTGATTCAAACCAGCCTATGCATTCCTTCAGGGAGATGACACTCCACGTGGGAAACAGAATGGAGTACAAGGAGTAGTACCTAAAATGATCTTGTTGCAAAACTAATTTGCTGTTTTACTTGGTCATTGGATTAACCCTGACTCTTAACTACAAAGTGAACTCAAGGCCAGCCTGGGCAATGTGTCTAAAAAATTAGTTTTGGCTTAAAGGAGTCTCTTTTATATAATTCATTCATTTTTATTTTATTTGTACTGATGTTTTGCCTGCATGTATATCTGTGGGAGGGTGTCAGATCTTGGAGTTACAGACAGCTGTGAGCTGCCATGTGGGTGCTGGGAACTGAACCCGGGTCCTCTGGAAGAGCAGTCAGTACTCTTAACCACAGAGCCATCTCTCCAGCCCCTGGATGGAAGGAGTTTTAAGGCCAACAAACTGTGGCTTGGGAGCCCAGTTCAAGCCCACTGCCTATTTGGATCGAGTTTTATTGGAACACAGATAAGACCACTTGGTTATGTATTAACTGTAGCTACTTCTATACCTCCACAGCAAAAATTGAGTCATGGCCACCAATAACAAATGTCCCACAAAGCTTAGCATGTTTACCAGGAAGTCTTTGTAGAAAAAGTTGCTGAACCCTGGTCTAGAATCAAAACCACAGAGGCCACAAAGGAGAATAAAACCTGGATTATTCAAACGGCAAAAAGAAAAGAGCTGTGAGGAAGCCCAGAAGTGACTAAAGCCACAAGCAGAGTCCCCCTGGGGATGGGAGCCCAGAGCACAACCCCCAGGTGAGCATGCTCAGATAGATGCTCATATATTTTGGAAAGAAACCTCCTCATTCTCTTTCTAGAGTAACAGAAGTCATTGTGGTCACTCAGGTTCTGCTACTGCTGAGTTGTGTGACCTTGCACCAATCTGCTTACCTGGGTACCTGACACCAGACATCTCTTACTGGATAATCAGGCTGTGAGGGGACTTGTGAAAAGTCTAAATGTCCTGGGGGCCTTCATGACTGTCATATGGAAGCATAACTGCCTTCAAGATATTTACATATATAGTTGGGAATAAAGAAAAGGGGCTGGAAAGGTGGCTCAGCGGTTAAGAGCACCGACTGCTCTTCCAGAGGTCCTGAGTTCAATTCCCAGCAACCACATGGTGGCTCACAACCATCCGTTATGAGATCTGGTGCCCTCTTCTGGTGTGCAGATATACATGGAAGCAGAATGTTGTATACATAATAAATAAATAAAATCTTTTTTTAAAAAATCAGCCCTGCAGTGAAATTCATCTTTGTCTCTGGTAGAGCATGCTGTTTTCAGTAAGTCTCTCACAACACAGCTTGGCACCCTTGAGGAGTCCCCCTGAAAGCCCGGAACATGTGGACATCCCAACCCCATGAGACTGCAGTGTGTGTTCCCAGAGGTAGAGACAGCCAGGAAGTGGGAGCCAGCCTGGGTTTGCACTGGAGGATTGAACCATCAACCCTATTGTCCCTGGAGCCAGCACAAAGGGATCGCAGAATAGCGTCAGCCAGCTGGCCCAGTCATGGTAAACATCATGTTCCCTGCTCCCTCGCCCTTCCTCCAGGAAACACCTCCTCTGCCCTAGCTTGGATGATGCTTTTCGGCTTACACCCTTGAACCCACAACCCAAGCTCAAAGGGGCGGGGGGGGGGTCCGTGTGGCCCCATCAGCACAGCCTACAGCACCTGGCTTGCTTTCCTCTACCCAGAGGCCAAACCCTCAGACACAAGAGAAACCAGAGCTGTCTCAGCTGGCCAACACACAGGCTTCCTGTCCAAGTGTTTGCGGCTGGGCTTCCTGCTGGCGGAAGGGTGGCCTGCAGCTCTGCTCTGACATCCCCGGGTGGTGGCCAGGCACGTCCAGCTGGCACCCAGCAAGGGCTGCTGCGGCTGCACTGCACTCCGCGCAGCTGTCAGTCGGCATTCCCAGGGACGTTGGGGTCAGGCAATGAGAGCTGTAAAAAGGATCCTTGGGGAACAGAGGAAGCTGTGAAGCAGACCCCAAACTCTGCAGCTCAGGCTTGTCCCAGGCAGCCAGCCAGAGCATGCCTCCCAGATGTGCCACACTCCAAACCCATGAACCCGTGTGCTTCACAGAAATGCACTTCCCCCCTAACCTGTAAACCTCTACATGTGTTCCTTCCTTTCTCACCAGGAACACCGAGGACAGAGTCCAGGCACCCAGACAACAGTCCATGCTAGGTCTTCTCTCACCATCTTGAGGGATTTAATATCGTTAAAAATCAGCTTCTCTGGGGACTGGAGAGATGGCTCAGTGGCTAAGAGCACTGACTGCTCTTCCAGAGGTCTTGAGTTCAATTCTCAGCATCCACATGGTGGCTCACGACCATCCGTTATGAGATCTGGTGCCGTCTTCTGGTGTGCAGATATACATGGAAGCAGAATGTTGTATACATAGTAAATAAATAAAATCTTTAAAAAAAAATCAGCTTCTCTGTTCCAAGTGGAAACCAGAGAGTGGAAATGTTTGCTGGACCTATCATCTTTATTTCCCTGCATTTCAAGGGCTGTGACATAGAGAAATGGGGCTACACTCACTCTATAAAGGTCCAAAGAGTCAGAAAAGGCATGGCTGGGAGGCAAACCTCAGTTTTAATAAAATTATGCTGTCCATAAAATAGTGAGCCTCCTGTTACTAGAACTGTTCAGCAATGTTCACAGACTTCAAAAAGGACTGTGAGATAAGCTAAGACCCAACTCCAGGGGGACCACTATTTGCCCAGCACCTGACAAAATGCTACAAAATATCTTTGAAACAAGGTGGGGGGGGGCGGGGTGAAAAGAGATAAAGGAGGAGGGAGTTTGAGGACTCTGAAGAGTAAGCTCTTCTCAGAAAGGTGGTGGGGTGGACAAGAGGGCTCTTGAATACTGTTTATTGTTTCTGTTGCTATGTGATGAGGATTACAGGTGCCCACCCCAGAGGGCATCGTGATGATAACCACAAGTGAGGCCGAGCAGCTCTCCTGTGGGCACTTGTTTACAGGCACAAGCCTTTTTATCTGAGCAATCTACCTACACACTCCCTGGCACATTTTGTCATTCATTTCTATAGAACTCTGAAAAAGGCAGAATCCCATTTGAAGAACAACGGAGCTGGAGGCTGGAAGTTAAGTGGTATACCTGAGCTAAAACTCTTCAATCTCCTGTTTGAGTCCCGAGTCATCCAAATGTGCACGCCCATCAGTCTGTCTCACCGCCTCTGCAGTTCTTGCTGTGATGGTCTATCAAAGCGTCTGGGGCTTGGTTAAGACCAGACACAGCTCCATCTTCTAAAAAAATGTGCTGGAAGCAGATCATCCTCCTAAAATGTCCATCTCCTGCCCCTGTCCCCCCCCCACACACACACACTTCATTCAGGATAGAGGTAACATTTGCATTACCAATAACTGAATAACTACTCGACCAGTCTCTCAGAGGCAGGTGTTTTTCAATTCTCCTGACCCCCCATTAGAGGGATGGCAGGTTAATGGGTTTGTGACCCCATTCTATCTTGGATCCAGGCCCTATCCGCCCATCCTCCATTCCTCCCTATCGATTCATGGCTCTTTTCTTGCAAACTATCAGTGCCAAGGGCAACCCTCCTACTGCCAGGAGACTCAGGGAGAAGAAGCAGCCTCTCTCCTTTTGTCTGGCAACGCCACCACCCCTGGAGCCCCAACTCCTAACAAGAAATCTGCACCAAGGTCATAGTTCCCCTCTGGCTTCTGGCAATGCCACCTTCTCTCTGGCCCTGTAGTATGTAATGTTAGCAACTTCCTGTCTTGTCAGTCTTCGGGCTGCTGCCCCCATGTGTACTCTTCATGACTTCCCATACCTACATGACTACCCTCCCTCTGCTGAGGTTTATGGGATGGGTTATGTTTTCTACATGGATTCCTTCTGGCTCTAAATCAGTGCCCAGATGAACCCTAGCCCCCAAAAGAGTCAAAGCGATGGGCGGAAAAGGCAATTCTGGCTTGAGTATCAAAAAGGCAGAGCAAGGCAGGGGTGTCACGGAGGGAAAGCTGAGCTATCTATGACTATAGCTGGTAAATGAGGGTATGTTGAAGTAAGGGTATCCATTCTCAGCCCTCCTGTACCCCTCCCCCTCTCACACCCAGTTGCATAAGGCTGAACCAGCCCTGGCATCCTTGGAAGCTATGACACAAGAGTCCGTGCTTCTCAAGTGCATGGGCCAGATCCTGTGACTCTGAGCAGGCCAAACTTGCAGGTCCACGTCATCTCCTCCATCAGGATTTGGTGAGAAGGCCTCCCACAATGATGTCAGCAAAGGAAGCAGGTGTCTTTCCACTCAGCTACTCCCCACACACACACACACACAGAGTATCTGGGACACAGAAAGGACTCTCAGTTCTGCCTCTTCCGAATATTCCCACAAGGTACACCCTCGCTCTCCAGGATGAGGGCTCTGTCTGTGACTCCAAACAGTCTGACCCTGACATAGTCTGTGGAAAAAGGAAAAATCACACCAAAGGAAGAAATCTGGACCCTTAGCTCCAGGTTCATTGGGGCCCCATGACATTCCCACTCTGATCTTCCCCATGTTTTACATTGTTTCATCTGTCCATAGTGCTAAGAGACCCTCCCAAGTGCCCATGGGCTCCTGCTCAACACAACTGTACTGAGTGCCTACCAGGTGCTGGCAGTTTGCAGAGATGGGTACCCTAAGGTCCTGCTTTCAAAAAAGAAAGAGAAAAGAAAATGATAAGAATAATTGGGGGGGGAGGTGTTACAGGATCCAACAGCTGGGACCAATATGACTTTGGTCATGTGACTCTTGTTGCCTTTGCATTCTCATCATGTATAAAAATGGACAAAATAGACACTGAGTTGTAAAAGTGTTCGTGTAGGAAACCAATTTGGCATAGATTAGACACACTCTAATATCCATTAACTGTTTTCTTTACACACAAGTTTACACACAAGTCTGGGGAAGCCTCCAGAGAGTAAGGCACTGATAAAGGCTTGCTTCTGTTCACACGAGCCCTTCACAAAACCTCTCACCCCGGGATAAGATTTAAAAAAAGAAAAGGAGGAAGAGGAGGAGAGGAGGAGGAGGAGGAGGAGGAGGAGGAGGAGGAGGAGGAGGAGGAGAGAAGAAGAAGAAGAAGAAGAAGAAGAAGAAGAAGAAGAAGAAGAAGAAGAAGAAGAAGAAGAAGAAGAAGAAGAAGAAGAAGAAGACAGAAGACAGAAATAAAAAACAAACAAACAAACAAACAGCCTGGTCTTTCCCATTTTGGTGATCGTCTGCAGCCTGACCTCGGAGGCATCCCATGTACCCCTGACAGCCTGACCGACACCCCTCCCGGCCGGATGTGAACGCTGAGGGCCAAGGTTGGGAGCGTTTCCGGGACGGCTGGGTCACAGTGTGGCTCTGCAGTGTCTGGCAGCCCCACCCTTCCTGGCAGCCAGACCTCCTCCTCTGGCCTCTGAGAGCCTGCCAGCACCCGGGAGGGAGAGCTGGCCCTGGAGACGCGAGGTCCAGCTCGGCGGGGAGGGCAGGACCAGGCAGCGGGGACCGACGCTCTCCACCCCCACCCCCTCCCCCCCGCCCCCTGGCCTGCCACACACTCCTATCTCACTCAGCAAGTGCCGAGTGCTCCTCCTAGTGGGGAAGGAAGGATGCGCGACCCCGGCCTGGGCCCTCCTCTGGGCAGCTAGAGTCCAGCATGATAATGGCTGGATGGCAACATCAGCTGGTCCCACCCTACCTCACAGTAGGAAAGGCCCGTTCATATCAGGTGCCTTTTGAGCGTGCCACATTTTTGAGGATCCATTTTACAGATGAGAGCACCGAGTCAGTCTCAGGCTGGACTGCAACTGCTTTCTTTGCCACACCCCTGGCCGGTACCCATGGCCCATGCTTTTCCACCTGGCCACACAGACATGACACCATCTTAAAAACAGACCTCATTCTCCTCTTTGCCCTCTGACCTTAATCACCAGAAACCAAGTGCCCCAGGGGTATCCTGATTAAATGTCTTTTGACTGGCTGATCACTGCTGTTCTTGATGCCATTCCTTCAGAGTTAGTGCCCCCTCACCCCACCCCCACCCCACCATGCATCAACACGCCTAACCCCGCAGGAGAAAGGGGCCTTCTGCTCACTGTGGGGAGAGAGAGAGTTGAAAAAGTTGCCTCTGATTAACTGTATCACATCAGCCTGGGTCACACGCTACAGGGAGTGGGGAGTGTCTCCAGCTCTGTCAGTAGAAACCACAGAAGCCTGAAGGCTGTCCCCTGGAGAGCCTCCAAGCCCCCACCCTCACCCCTGCTCATAGTGGTATTTTGGAGCAACTCACTCATCAAGGAGGGTAGGGGGCCCTTATTCTGTCTCCCAGAAATAGGCCTCCCAACCTGAATGAAGCCACATGCCGCCCGGGGGGATGTGTGTTCTGGGGACCAGCCCTGGAGGTCTAGTCTGGAGACGCTAGCCTGGAGGCTCTTGGAAGCCACAGGAAGAGGAAGGTCCCCTGTCCACCATCCCCAGCCTGGATCCTGTCACAAGCCTGAGCTCAAGGACAGAACAGGCAGGCAGTGAGCTGTGTTTTCTGGGAAAGCAGCCAGTCCTTGTGCCCTCAGGCTTCCGGGCACTGAGGAGAGTGGTAGAGCAAGCACTGGCCGCCTCAACTCCCTCAGGCCCAGGCTGAGTGGGCACACCCTGTTTCTGGTGCCAGAGAAGCACAGCAGGGGTCCACAAACACTCAGCTCTTTGCTCTCAGTGGGAGGAGGGACACAGTGGAGGCTCAGAGCCGCACCAACCTGTGTCCAGGAGCACACGGAGTGCCAGTTTCCGGTAGTTGATTCTAAATCTGTCCTGTGCCCCCTGTCTGGCTGAGCTGTCTGAGGATAAGGGAAAGGCATTTATTTGACCAGGGCTTCAAAAACGCAGAGCTCCAAATCCTAGGTAGTGTGCCTGTGGGCACATGTCATTTCTCCTAATCCCAGCCTCAGTTTCCCAGATGTGTTCACCTTCCTGGTTGCTTGACGCTTAAGATGTATCTGGACACACTGAAGCACGGTTCTCCTACAGGGGCTGCTGTTTCTTACTGTCAAAGAATCGGATGAAGTCCTGTTAGCCCATCAGAGGAGATGAAGATAAGAGTGGGTGTGAACTCCCAAGTGTGGACGTGGGCACTTACTTTGAGACCCTCGGAGGCGGCCTCCTAGTTCCTGATAGCTGCCACAGCTAAGAACAAACAGTGGATGAGCCTGGAACTCATCTGGATTCCTCACTGGGCCACTCAACACGCCCTTGGGAAGTTCCTTGTCTAAGAAGGTCCTGGGAGATGAAGTCCAAGGGTTCCACATAGTTTGAGTCAATTCACGAGGGTTGTCTTCCAACAGCAAAGAGCTCTCCATGTAAGAGGGTGGTACCAGAGCTGACATGGCAAGGACCCTAACGTGAAGATTTGTGGAGGCCAGGTCTGGATTCCTTGAGGAAAAAGAACTTTCTAGAAGCTATTTTCCAACAGACTGGCTGAGTTCATGGTCAGTGCACTTTCAGTCACTAGGAGGGTTTGTCTGGATCAGACGCCTGTGATAGTGTGGGGTGAGTCCATAAGGAGATGGTGAGGCATGGGCGTTGGTGAATCCTCCCTTGTCCTGGGGATTCCTGGCTTCTCTGTTCTCGTGGGCTGTGAAGCTGTCCCTGGGATTAATTAGCAAGCACTGCCTAAGAGGTTATTCAAAACATAAGTGCTTGGCCAGATCACACTGCTGGGATGGCCTGAAGCACTACACATCTTGTACACATTACTCCATGTGGGAGGGGCTGGGTATCTATCAGGACAGGCAGTTTAATGGGTTATAAATGTTTCTGTTCCCACATAGCCCTCTTTATATCTTTCTCCCCTTGCCGTGTAAAAGGAGCCCACATAGGCGCCCCACACTTAAGGCCACAGAGCATGTGGCCTTTACAATGCCAGGAAAAACAAGTTGAAGCATGAAGACAGCTCACCCTCAAGTGTGGTGGACCAGCTTTTCAGGGCTGGGTGGTCCCCTGGTTGCCACACATGAGTTTGGTGCATGGTGTTCACCTGCCAAAATCCACACACTCGTCACATTAAGCCAGTGATGGAAGGTGCTAGGCGGTGGCCGGTTTCTAAGGAGACTCTGGGTGATTTGGGGGAGCTGCAACCACACAGCTGTGGCAAAGCTTTTTCTATTGCCAAGTCATCCCTATCAGCCTGGAACCAGGCCAGCCGATGGACAGCTGCAGACCAGCTGTTGGCGTGAGGAAAACCAGCAACCAAGAGCCATGACGTGGAAAAGAGTCTTCGTCTAAGAGGGGGCCCAGCCCAGACCCCCCAGGAAAGTGCAGCTCACGTGGAAGGATCCTGGGTTCCTTCAGGCAAATTAGTCTCGACAGCCAGATTATGTTGTATCTTGTTTTCATCTGGCTCATCATGGCCAAGCACTGGAGTAGCAATGCTTTTTAGGGCTGTGGTAGTCGGAAGTCACAAAGAAGAGGAGCAGCAGAGGGCCAGACAGGAAGTCGCTTCCCAGAGGCAGAAAGCATCTTATCAGAGGCCTGTGCTGTGGCACTTCAGCGGCAGGTCAGATCCAGATGCTTCCATCACAGGTCCCTTCCTGCTAACTGCTGCTTCACAGGAACAACTGGTGAAGGAGATAAACACGGCAAGGCACCTGCTGCTATAGGGACCCACTTTGTATGGCCTTCTCCCTCTCTGTTCCAATGCTGCCGGACCCAGCAATCCTGTTGCTTGGCAACAAGGAAAGATGTAGTTGTTTGTGTTATCCCTGTAGCTAGCCTCTTCTTTCTACCTTCTGCAGCCAGGCTGTGAGTCTGTCGTCAGCTCCAGTGCCGTCTCCAGGAGGCCTTCCCTGTCTGCTATGTCGGTTTCCTTATAGAGTGTCATCCTGAGTTTGCTTCGAGGGTGCGTGTGTACGTACATTTGTCCCTGTTCCTTCCCATCAACATTTAAACAGTTTGTGGTGGGGACTCAACAAATAGGACTGACAAAAAGTGAGATTTTCTTATTTCAGTTGTGTTCTTTTTATTGAAAAACTTTTTCACACAACATATTTTGATCATGATTCCCCCTCGCCCAACTCCTCTCAGAACCTACCTAGCCAGCTTCATGTTCTATCTATTTAACTATCTTTCTCTCTCTCTCTCTCTCTCTCTCTCTCTCTCTCTCTCTCTCTCTCTCACATTTTTAGTTGCAAACCACACAAAGTTGGTAATGATACGGATGGACATGATGATATGAGTTCTCCGTGGAGGATCTGCTAGGAGCTCCATGCTTTGTGCTCATAGACTTTGACTAGGAAGGGAAGAGAAAGTAGGGTGCTGGCCTCTGAAAGATCAAATACCCCCACCACAGACCTGCCTTGTTTACCTTCTCACAGAAAGCAAGTTCAGGGGCAAGCTGACCTCTCCCCAATCCTACCCATGTAGCCCACCCTGCTTCCAGTCTCGTCCTGTCAATCTCTGCTTGTAGCAAATTGTTTTTCATATTTGCAAAGCAATAATGATCCCTAAGCAAGACAAATTGTGAGCCACCACCACCCCCCCCCCCCCGCCCAAAGCAGGGCCTCTTTAGAGAGAGAAAACAATATAGATGACTTCTCAATTAAGCATGGCTGGAATCCTCCAGGTTAAATATTTATGGACAGCCTTAAACCAGGCATGCCAGTGACGTGGGGATGGGTCCTGCCTCTGAGCAGCTCTCCTCAGGCCTGTGAGAAACTGATCATTTTGACTCAATAGAGGCTTTATGAAGCCTCTACCAAATGCTAAGCCCTGGGAGACCTGCTGTGAACGAGGAATAAACTTAACCACAACCCAGCGACATGTGGAGAAGGATAAATTACTGACCGTTTCAATATTCTGATTCAGGTCCTGTCAAGGACGCAGGGCACCCGAGAGACAAGGTGGGCAGAAATAGTGAGGAGAGCTAGAGGCCAGTTTTGAGGGAGAAGTAGGGATAAGCTAGGGCAAGGGGGAAAGGGACTGAAGTCAAAAGGGGCTTCAAACAGGCATAGAGGTGGACATGAGCTGGCAGGCTCCAAGAACTGTGAGGAGACATATGAAATGATATACAGTGGTTGGCAATGCAGGTGGGCAGTTGGGCAGGTGGACAGGCAATGCAGGCAGGCAGACAGGCAAGGCAGGCAGGCAATGCTGCCAGGTGGGCAGGCAAGGCAAGCAGGTGGGCAGACAGGCGGGCAGGCAGACAGAAGACTAGGAAAATGCTCACAGATTGGGGAGGTGGGGTAGGGGTGCCTGTTCCAACAGGCAGCTAGGGAAAAGTGTGGTGCTGAAATTTAAAGAGTTTAGACTTGATCCTGCAAGCCCCAGGCAGCCCAGAGACAGTAGGGCTGTAGAGAGAGGCTGGCAAGGGGCAAACTCAGTCTAGGGGCTGTTGCCAGGAGAAGGAACAGGTGACAAAGACCACAGCAGAGTGGCAAGGTGGGGCAGCCTTGGGAACGACAAGAATAAAAGAATGATGCTTCCAGGCCTCTCTTCTTGAACTATAAAGCTCCCATTTCAAATTCTTTGTGACCCACCCCTCCCAAGTCTAAATTCTCCTCCCTCAGCTCCCTTCATACTCATTAAGGATTCTGTCAGTCTGAAGAGCTTCTCTCTCTTTCCTTCCCCCCCCTTTCTCTTCTTCCTTTCACCCTGCCTCTCCCCCCACCCCCACCCCCCCCCGCTCTCTGCCACACACAGGAGGGTCAGTACAGCCCACCAGAACACAGATTCTCCCTCATCTGCCTAAGTGAGCACTCTTACACTCACTGGAGGCCGAGAATGACTCCATTCTCTTCACCTGGAAATCCATCTGGACAGGAGAATCTTCTAAAGAAACATCTTTCCTTCCTTTAAAAAGCCAAAGATGGAAAAGACCCTTGGACTGAGGAATACATTCTTCCTTTGAGAAACTTCACCCTCTCCCCAATCTGATTACAGGAGGTGGCCTTGCTTGGTTTGGTGGCAAAGTTGACAGAAGGAGCTCAGGGTGGGGGCATGGTCAGACTCTCTAAGAAAGTCCCTTCCCCTCTCTGTGCCTCAGTTCCCTAACTGTAAAATAAGGGGATGGATGGTTGGTTCTAAGGAGCCCTTTTGCCTCTGATGTTTCCCTTGTAGCCAAGTGTGAGCCTCTCCCTGCCTTTCTTCCATCCTCCTTATCCAGAGCCAGGCATTTTTTTTCACCAGCCCCATGTGTCTCTTTACGTCATGATGAAGAAGAAGGAAGCATACGGATTGATTTCCCCAGAGTTAAGGAGTATCTGCTGGGAGAAGGCCCCCCCTTGCCAGCCCTCTGTCTGCCAGTGCTGCTCACTGGACCAGGTACATTGACAGCAACTACCAGTAGCTGACAGTGTTGGCTGGCTGGCAACAGACCTTGCCAATCCTGCCACCTCTTCCCTTCATGCTGGCTCTGAGTGGCTCTCAGGACTTCCTCACAAGGGAGTATTCACTCAGCCAAGGTCCCTGTGTACCTCTGCAACCCAAGGAAGGTACAGAAATCCACTCCAGCCAGGCAGTACCCCCTCTGCCATCCACAGAGCAAACACAACCTAGGCCTGAATGGATCACTGGGAGCGAGGAGGAGACAGAAGAGAAGCTGCTGTGAGAATTTGGCCTTTGTCTCCAGGCACAGCTGAGAACTGTCACAAATAAAGGTTAGGAAAGACAGACAGAGGCAGACTGAACTGAGGAACCCTTACAGGCTCGTTGGCTGGTAAGAATGCAAGAGAAAATGCCTCCTGCCTTCAAGTGCAAGCTCTCCTGGCCAAAGTCCAGACTCGGCCCCAACATTGACAGACAGCTAACCATCACGGAATCATCTTTGATTAAGCCTCAGACCCCAGCTCTCAGGTCCCTTCTCTCCTCTCTCTTGGGGGTCGTCCACGGAGAAGCAGAACTTGACCCAATCTTAAGAAGCCGGGCCCCAAGGGGCACCTCTGGCACCTTGCCCCCAGCACAGGAAGAGCCTTGCTTAGCACACAGTGGGAGACACTGGGCCTGGAGGGCATGGGGCAGCTTCCCCCCTCCCCAAGATCTTGGCCACAGGCCCATCAGGGTTGGCAGCGACTCAGTTGGCCCCACACACTCCCCTGGAAAGAAATCCCTGCTCCTTGCTTCTTCTCTCCAGTTGGCCTGCAGCAAGTTGGAGCATTGGCTCAAATCCCTTTTACTTTTTAACCTTTCCCTCACCATTCTTTCCCTTGCTGGCAAAAAAGGTCTGCAAGCTATTCTGTTAGGCTTTTTTAATGTCTCTATTTCCTTAGAAAAACACTGCAAATCACAATGGTTCCAATGTCTACACCGTTCAGATTGACCTTTGACAGAGTCTTCAGCTTTGGACAAGGAGATTGGGACCTTTTAAAATCCCATGACACCATGCAGAGGGTCAGGTAAGGACCCAAAGACCCGGTAAAGTACTACCTTTTACTACCCAAGATCTAGTGAAGGCCTTCTCTGAAGCTTCCCTGGGGCCCCAGGGCCTCAGCAGCACGGGTGCCCATCTTCCCACAGAGCACTGTCCATTAGGCCTGGGACCTCCCAGAAGCCTCACTGGGAAGCACAGTGAATTCACAGCTGCCTCCTAGTCCCTGCAAGACCAATTTTTATCTCCATCTCTTACTACGAGAGAGAGAGAGACAGAGAGAGAGAGAGAGACAGAGAGAGAGAGAGAGAGAGAGAGAGAGAGAGAGAGAGAGAGAGAGAGAGAGAGAGAGAGAGAGAGAGAGAGGAGGTGGCTGGGACTCAGGCATGCTGACAGCAACTTCACGGACTGAACACAGCCACAACTTTCAGGCAGATGTTTCCTTACAGGAACAGCTCCTTGCACCCAGGGCTGGGATTCGAACTCAGGCCTTTTTGACTTGGAAGCCCAGGTTGAAACTTCACGACCCAGTGCAGAGCTTCTCCTGTGGAGGGAGAGAGTACAGTCCAGAGTGAGCAAGGGCAATAATCTAACTAGTGTGGCACTTGCCTGGGCTCCCTTCACTCCAGCTGGTGTACTCACCACAATGATGCTCTGAGGTCATTTCCTCTGGGATGAGAAACAATTTCATAGCCCTGGTCACATATTTATCATAAGCACATCTTGGGTCATTTTTTGGGAGGGAGCAGCCTTTGTCCTCCCATCCTGACCTTCAGGCTCTGGCCAGTCCCTCACTTCAGTTTCTCAGCCTCAGCCATCCTCACCACTCTGTTGGCTACTGCTGCAAGTGCCTGAGTGAGGATTTATGGTATCAGGCCCCCACTACAGAAGCCAGTATCAAGTTGACAGAATGGATCTTGCCCCTGGACCAAAAGCCCCCAGAACCTGGGGAGCCTGCAGCCTACCTCACTCATCAACCCATTTACCCGAAAGGGATAAAGGGTCTCAGCATGTGTCCCAGGTGGCTTCCTTACCTGTATGGAGTTCTGGGTGGCCTGTCAAGAACAGCGGGGATCAATGTGACAGTGGGTGAGAAAACATGCCTGTTACAGAGAATACAGCCAATAGGTTTTCCTGGGTTATGACAGTTCACAAGACCCAAAATGTCAACAGTGGAGGTCATCATGCCTGTGGCTGCAGGTGACATAGATGATACCTAGGTTGAGGTTGGGAGTGGACATCACACAGGCATGAACAGCTATGAGTCTGGGGGTGCTACTACTAATCTATACATCCCACCGTGGCTCTCTCAGCACTCCCAATGTGCACGAGTTCCCCTGGATTCCTTAACCCTTGAGCTTTCTCAGGCAGCTAGGGGAGAACTCAGACACCCAGGGCCTCAAAACGAAGCAACTAAGCAGGCTACTACCTGGCTGTCTGTCCAGCCTTGCTCACAGGTACTTGGGTGTCAAGTAAGCAGGTATGAAGTGTGCATCTGCAGACTTGTCCACAGCCCATGGGGCTTCCTCTAGTTCACCTCCCCATTCACACTGACTGACACTTGGTTGGATTTCACAGGACCTGGGAGGGCCAAGAACAGGAGAACGAACCACACTACCAACACGATTGGCACAAGCTACATGCTCTGGGTAAAATCTAAGTGATACTGAGAGATTCCCATGTGCTGCAAATATCATCTAACCCCTGGGCTAAAAAGGACTTCCCCTTCTAGCTGGGGCCACTGAGGCCGCAGGGTGGGGACCTGCCCATCATCAGAGATGGGTAAGGGACATTGACAAGTGATCAACAATGGTCTTCTTTATATTAGAGAAGTCATAATTAGATTCTCAGGGAACTGGCCCCCAAAATAGAGGTGGTGCAGTAAGAGGGTGTTCTGGGAAACACCAGCATCCAGCACCTCCCTCAGATTCCTAACATTGTCTGCCCTGTGGCCTCTGCCTGCTCCATCGCACACATTTGACACATCCAAGGGGTCTCTCATTTCAGCCAGTAATTACCAGTTCTTCTATAGATTTCCAAAAAGAGCTGAGTGGCCAAGTTCAGCTGAGGGTTTAGGCTCAGAGATTTGGGGATTGCTTTTGTCAATCTCTAAAGTTCATTAAAACCAGGCCAGTCAAGCAGTTTTAAAAATATTCTGGATTATAAATAAGGCAGAGAGAGCTGGAGAGATGGCTCAGAGGTTATGAGCACTGTCTGTTCTTCCAGAGAGGTTCTGAGTTCAATTCCCAGCAACCACACGGTGGCTCCCAACCATCTATGATGAGACCTGATGCCCTCTTCTAGCCTGCAGGCATTTATGCAGGCAAAACACTGTATATATAATAAATAAATCCTTTTTTTTTTTTTGAGACAAGTTTCTCTACATAGCCCTAGCTGTTCTGGAACTAGCTCCCTAGACCAGGCTAGCCTCAAACTCACAGAGATCCACCTGCCTCTGCCTTTGCCTCACAAATGCTGGAATTAAAGACAAGTGCCACCACCACCAGCTCTAAATAAATAAATCTTTTAAAAAAATAATAAATAAGGCCGAGAACAGAACCAATCCCTTTCAAATCTTAGAATCAGCAGCATTCCCCAAGGGATGGGGAGAAGCAGATTCCTGAACTGTGATGGTTTGAATGAGAATGCCCCCAGCTGGAGAACTGTTTGGGAAGAATTAGGAGATGGACTTGTTGGAAGAGGTGTGTCATTGGGAGTGGGCTTTGAGGTTTCAGAAGCTCACACCTGGCCCAGGCTCTCCTTCTCTTTCTCCTTCTCCTCCCTCGCTCTCAAGCTCTCAGCTACCGCTCTAGACCTGATTCCCACCATGATAACAACAGACTAACCCTATGAACTCTAAACAAGCCCCAATTAAATGTTTCCCTTTATAAGAGTTGCCTTGGTCATGGTGTCTCTTCACAGCAATAGAACAGTAACACAAGCCGTATTAGACCCAGTCAAACTTGGTGGATGCCCCTCCTCAGCAGCAGCAAGGCCATGGAGCCTCCTGGCTCAGGCAGCATGAGAAGAACCTCTTGCTGCTATGGAGTGAGAAACCACAAGAGCCCCACATGGAAGCTGAGTAGGCAGCAGGAATCCAGACCTGAGCCCACACAGCTGTGCTACAAGCAGCTGGGCCAAGCCAAGACCGGGTAGGTGGAGAGGAGCTGGGTCAGAGCCAAGAGGTAAGAGCTGGGGCAGCTGGACCAGGAGTGACTGGAGGATCTGGAGTTGGTCTGGGAGAGCTTCAAGTGCAGTGGACCTGGATTTCCAACCACAAAGGGCCTGGGGCACAAGAGGCCTCCAGTAAGGCAGGAAGCAAAGTGCATGAAGACTGCAGAGGGCCTGACAACTGGACAGACAATGCTGACAGAAAAAAAAACAGGGTGGGGAACAGATGTAGAGAGCCACACCTCACAACTGGCAGATTCCTTCTTTTCATAAACTTTGCTTAAGTTCATATAAAGAAGTAATAAAAGTAATAAATAAAAACCATGCTCACTTGTTATGTACAAAATTCAAAATTTATGTACATTGATTAAACCTCTACCATTAGTCAAAAAAATTTAAAGTTTAGTCTCCTTCAAAACACCACAAAGTCGCTCTAAAATATCCAGAGACTCTCAACCACAGACTTCAGGAAAAATTGAGAAGCAAACTAAATACTTTCTCACTCCAAGAGGGAAGAACCATGGCGCAGTTACAATCCAATCAAAGCTAAATCAAAGTTTAACAGTGTAAAAAGCTTAATGCTTGATGTCTGGGTCCAGCTCCCTATCTCCTGGACTCCAAAGGACCCAGGGCCACTGCTATGGCTCTGCCCTCTGCTGTATACAGCTTGTCTCCTCATCTCAGACTGGCTCCTCTGCACAGCTGCTGCTGTCTTTGGTGGTCATCCATGCTACAGGCATCTAAAATGCTGGAGTCTCCACTGCAGGTGGGCTGCACCTTCACCAGTAGCCTCGCTGGGCTCTCTTCAAGCATGTGGTGCCAAACCTCAGCTGCTCTCCACGACACCTTCAAGCCTTTAGAACTACATTGGAAACGCTCACATATTACCAAGTTAGGCTGCCAGCACAAGGCACCGCTTGAGCTACCCCTGGACCACAGCATCTTTGTGCTGACCCTGAGGAAAAACTCCCAGAAGATATCACTGGTCTCTTAATCACAGCTCATTTCTCAGCTCCAGCAAACCAGCATCAATGGTCCCAGTAAAGGAAAGATTCCACTTTAGTGGTTCTTAATTCAAAATACAGCTCAAGCAGCCTCCATAGAGCTTTTACTTCCCTCTGAAACTTCACAAGCCAGGCTTCCATTTTCTGGACTGCTATCAGCATTCTTATCCTCCAAGTCCATGCAACAGCCATTAAAACCTTGAATATTCAATGGCTTTCCCAGCCCAAAGTTCCAAAGTCCTTCCACAATCATCCCCAAAACATGGCCAGGTCTGTCACAGAGATAGTCCATTGTCTGGTACCAGTTTCTATCTTAGGTAAGATTTCTATTGATGTGATAAAGCATCAGGACCAAAAGCAACTTGGGGAAGAAAAAGTTTATTTCAGCTTAGACTTCCAGGGAACAGGCCATCACTGAGGGAAGTCAGGGCAGGAACTGGAGGAACTGGAGGCAAGAACTGGAGGCATGCTGTGGAATAATCCTTTTGTATACTTAAGGATTTCTTATTCAAATTGGTTTAATAAAAAGCTGACAGGCTAGTAGCCAGACAGAACATACAGGCAGGACAACCAAACTAAGGATGCTGGGAAGAAAGGTGGAGTCAAAGGAGTTGCCAAGAGACACAGAAGGAACACCCACGGCATGATGGGGGACAGGTAAAGCCATGACTTGACAATACATAGATTAATGTGTAAGAAATGGCTAGTAATAAGCCTGAGCTATATCAGCTGAGCATTTATAATTTATATTAAATCTCTTGTGGTTATTTGGGAGCAACTGCTGGGACACAGAAAAACTCCACCTACAGAGGCAGGAACCTGGAGGCAGGGAGGTAGTGTGAGAGTGTATGGACCTCAATTTGGTAAACACTCTGCCTTGGACTTAGCACAGGGTATTAGATCCAGTAGTCTTTAAAGACTCTAGGGATCTGGGATTAATTATGGCTTCACTTTGTAAGACCCCCGGAAGCTCAGGCCTCCAGGATCTCAGCCCAGGACCATGGTCACCCCAATCACCAGGTAGAGTCGAAAGCTTGATGCAAACTGCATGAGGCTATATTGTTGTTTAACGAGCTAACCCCATGTTAGCTCTGGTCTGTCATCCACCCGCCATGGCGGATGGCTAGGAAAGACAGCTCGAACCATCTACATAGAGATCTTATAGGGCAGCATAAGGGGTGTGTCTAGGGGTACGCACAGGCTCAGGATTGGTGTGCCTCCAGGCTTGCAGGGTTTGCCCTGTGTTGATTGGTCAACTGGTTGTTATGGGGGCCCTCTCAGGGTGGTTGCTATGCTCTGCGCATCATTGCTGTGCACTTGTCTGTAAAGCACACCCAGAGCTGTAAAGCATAGCACCACCAGCTAACTTCTGATTGGTTCCTTGACATGAGGCAGGCATCTGACCTCCTAGTGACTAAGGCAAGGTCAGACAAGCACGTGTTCGGCTGTTATGGCTGCCAAAATGGGGAGCTGGTCCCTTCAGCTTCCCACCCCCACCCCCAACACGAAAAGAGCAGACAGGTCTGAGGACCTTTCTAGAGACAGGTTCACCTCAGAGGAGAGTAAGGGCATTGAGGATGAGCTGGAAGGACTCTCAGTTAGTTTCCACTGTAGCAGCAGCCTGCCTCTGCTGCCAAAGCAGTTACGTCATCACCTATCGCCGCCAGGTACCATTCCATCATCAGCTATGCGCCATGTACACCCTGTAAAAGAGCCCGCCAGGCACAGCTCGCTCTTTGCCTCCTCTTGCCTCTTTGTCTTTTTTCCTCTCTTGCTTCTCGTCTTCCTCTTGTCTGTCTGCCTCTCTCAAGTCCCCATTCTGACGTGTCCTTTCAACCTTCCCCTCCCCCAATAAACCTCTTGCACTAACTTGGTTGGGCGGTGTGTGTTTGCTTGGTGGCATATCTTGGCAGGGCCCACCTAAAGGTACCCACTTTGCCTTTCTTTTCATTTATCCTTTCAGTCTCTCTGAGAGTTATTCACATAAGGAGATTGTCAGTCTTGCCCCATAGAAGACATGCTGTCCTACATCCTGAGGTCGGGGTCTGACCCAGCAACCATCTGTAGGCAGAAAGAGCAATGTCTAACCACTTCAGTGGTTTTGGGCCTGCACTATGGCTGGATATGAAGTCTCTAGGTTCCTTATACCTCCAAGAAAATGGAGGGGCACATGCTAGAAGCAGAGAGATGAGCCAGGAAGGACAAGCAAGGCCTCTTAACTATCCATGAAACAAATGGGAAGGAAAATTATCTGGCACCCAGGTCTCTTCAGAGGGGTGCCAGGGTGAGGCCAATAGCTTGAACTTGGTAGTAGGTAGCTCTGAGTTCAAATAATGACTGTCATTGCTAGCTATGTCCATGACTTCTTTGGGCTTATTTCCTTATACGCAAATTTGGCATAAGAGAATTTGGATGGGGAGATGGCTCTTACAAAGGGGTTTGCTGTGCAAGCTTGAGGACCTGAGTTTGTGAGCCCACTGAAGATCACAAATGTCACAGGGTCCCCACTTCAACTGTATGTTAACATGGATTTCCCCCCACCCGGATTTCTTTATTTATTTACTTATTGGGTTTTTTTTTAAGGTAAGGTTTCACTGTGCAGCCCTGGCTGTCCTGGAATTCACTCTGTAGACCAGGCTGGCCTTGAACTCAGAGACCTACTTGCTTCTGCCTCCTGAGTGAGTGCTATGAGTTAAGGTGTGTGCCACCACTGCCCAGCTGATTCCCTCCAATTTAAAATGGCATGACTGGGCCAGCCAGATGGCTCAGTTGGTAAGAAAGAATTGCTACACAAACCTGATAACCAAGTTCAATCCCGGAACTCAAGGTAGAAGAAAAGAATCAAATTCCACAAGTTGTCCTCTGACTTTTACATGCAGAGTGTGTGTGTGTGTGTGTGTGTGTGTGTGTGTGTGTGTGTGTGTATGTGTGTGTGTGTAAATAAATTAATAAAAAATGATACTACAGAGAACTCTCAAAATGCTGATTAATGACCATGACAATATGGAAGCTTACCACCTGTCCTAGAAGCCAAGGACCACCGGGTCAACTCATAGAGGGACAGCTCACACCTGACCTGAGTCACTCTGGCCATGGCTGCCTTTTCTGCCTCTTTGTGTCACCACAGCTAATAGTTTGGATTCTGAACAGCCCCATCCTAGGGATGAAGAAATTCTGTTTTCAGTTAGGTGACATGTCCTTGGCAGTCCCTAGCTTTTCATTTACCCTCATCACATCTTGTTTCAGTTTAAGGTCAAGTCATAAAAGACATTTGGCCTGATAGCCTGTGTGTGAAGAATCTGGAGAAGGAATATGCTTGCCAAAAAGGCTAGACAGTCCTGCCTGGGAGGAGGTGTGAATACCAAATTAATCTGAAGGGGGTGGTAGTGTATGTTTATGACTGACAGGACGCAGATGTGTGCCATGCATGCATGGGTGAATGATGTCCATATGTGCATACTTTTCTGTTTGCCTATGTGTGTATATACACATATGTGCATGTGTGTGTCTGGGGGAGTGTGTGTGTGTGTGTGTGTGTGTGTGTACAGCAATGTGTGTATGTTGAAGACCATCTCTGCATTCTCTGGCCATGGTACAGTGACCCAGCAACAAAGCGCATCCAGATTTAGGGGCTCATTTCTTCTCATGCCAATCTCCCCAGTCGTCTCCCCAGGCAGCTGCTTTTATTGGTCAGGATTTGATGTTTCTTGGGCTAAGCCTTGCAGTCCCATCCTGCTCAAGTCATAGCACACACTCAAGAAATCAGACCCCAGGGACCACCTCAAAGGCATAATGTGAGGATGGGGAGTGTCAAGAACCCCCAAGGGGAAGTAGTGAAGCTCAAAAATCCCCTAAGCAACACCTCTGAAGAGAGTGGGGTCAGCTCCTCCCCCACCCCAACCCCTAGTCTGCATTTGTAAATGAGCCTTAGAAGCAAAGGGCTGCCGCTCTCAGTCTCCCGAATGCTAGGTGAAGCCCAGACACAAATCTCTGTGTTTTCATGAGGTGTTTTAGCCAGCTTCGACTTTCCTGTTTTGTACACACACATAAGTCGGTGCTAAGAGGATTACTCCTCCGGTGCTTCATCCTTCTGAGAGGCCCCGGTCAAAAGAGACCCTTGTTAAACAGCGTTTTCTCTAATTCCTTTGCCTTTTCCTCCTCGCCTCTACGTGCAGGCGTGTAGCCAGCTCTAAAATCCACCCACCTCTGACTCCGGGAATAAAGATGGTCTCGCGCGCGCGTGCTCCATTCTCCTCCTGCCCCTGCATCCTTCAGAAAGCTGAAGATGAACATTAGTGCTTGGTTCAGCAGCATCTAAAAAAGAAAGGGCAGCCTGGTCGAACCCTCCACGCCCCAGAGAAAAATGTAGCCTTTTTGCCTGTGTGCAGGGAATTCTTTCTGGAGAGTTTTCATTAGGGCCGGGGCCGCTGGTGCGGAAAGCTCCACAGATGTTGACATTTTTTTCATCCCTGGGTTAAGATGTCTTCCATAAGCTTTTATTCCTCATTTGTTACTTCTTTATTGTCAGGGAGGTTTGGCCGCCTTCCTTCTCTGGTCTCTCTGAAGAGAGCAGCGGTAGCCGAGCCACTCATTATCTCGGCCCTTTTCTTTGGCCTCCAGAGGCAGCCGGGGCCTCAGGCCCCTTTGTGCAGAACAGCAGGTAGCTGAGGCAGGCCGGGTCATTCCTCAGACCCTTTTGTGTAGCAGTCCCCTCCTCCCCCAACTCAGCTCAGGGTATGTAAAAGGTCAGGGGCAGCCAAGCCTCCATACCTGGGCTTTTGTTGGTTTCTGGAGGCCACCGAGTCCAGAGGCAACATCTTGTAAAGCAGCCTAGAGAAGCCTCTATCCCCTGACCACACAGCTGTCCTCCCGTCCTCGGGATGGGGTAGGGAGACAGCAAATGAGTAGAGATCCTTGTGTTCAAAATTGCCCCAGGAGAAACTTCCCACGGAGAGGCTGGCTGAGATGAATTCAAACCGAAGTCCTGGGTATGCAGGAAAGTGTTTGCTAATAAACATGTAGAGACCCCTTGTTTTTTGACAATCTGCTTCCCCATCTGTCAAACGGTCCACGCACCCCCACTCCGTCCCCCCTTTATACAGTTTTCCTGGTTATTCTGTAAATCCAAGATAAGAGACGTAGAAACCGCTTTGCCAACCATAACATTCTAAATACTATTTTTCATTTTTCCACTATTGCCTGGGTAGACCCTACCTTGAACAAAAGCTATATCATCTGATATAGATTAATGTTTCTGAAAATTGAAAACAGCAATACAGACTTAGTGGCCTTAGCACATGTGATTTTCAAGTTCTGTCCAAACTTGATGCCCTTGGGGTGACAAGGATCTCAGAGCAAGGTGGGCTCTGAGGCCAGCAAGCTGTTCAAAACTAGATGTGCTGTGCCTTAGAAAGGGGAGGCCGTGGGGGAAACTGGTGTGTGCACTTACGGAGGAGAGATAAAAAGGACATCCTAGTGCCCGCTGGCACTGGCTCAGTATCAGCCAGGAGCACCACAGCTGCCACGAGAGTCGTGGAAAACTCACCTACCTGACTCATGAAATGAAAAGGCTTGGGGACCAGAAAGGTGGGGACATTTTTCTGGTCAACACACCTTGTAAGTATTCAGGCATTATGCTGGCCTGCCTCTGTCACCTGGCAGAATGCACTCAGGCAGTACCCTGGTCAGCCCAGAGTTCCATGACTACTAGTCTGCCCGCAAGTGCAAATGACCCCTTTAAAAGAAAGACCCTCGTTCTTTTTCCTTCTCTCTTTCCTGCTGTTCCCCTGGGGCAGACAGGGCTTTTCCTGTCTCCCTCTTCTCTTCTGTCCTCTCTCTGTCTCTGTGTCTCTTTACCTCATTCCCACCCTACCCCCTTTCCTTTCTAATAAAACTTCTCACTTAAGCTCTGTCTGCCTGGCATATTTGTCCTTCTGCCTCAGTCACCCTCGCCTGCCATGGAATACGAAGGACAGAGACTGGAGATCCATAATGGAACCTGGGAGAGGAATTAAGGCTGATGCACTAGCTTGGGAGTTCAGGGATGGTTCTGGAATCGGGTTGATTCTGTGTGACCAGGGGAGTTGGGTTGGAAACTGAAGAATAGAAACAGAAATGGATATATCTGGGCAAATTAAGGTATTTCAAATGTTCCAAATTGTCTAAAATGGAAAGTGCCGCCTTATTCCTGACTTAACACTGTTCACTCACCACATTCGGCCACTTCTTTCTTCCTTTTTCTGTGCGTGCTTCTTCTCCAACCGGTTCGCTGGCAACACTATCTCTTCGAATTATCCAAGCCTCTGCCTTGCCTGTTTCTTCGTGGTGTCCATGGCTTCTTCACCCGTTCTCAGGCCCCACGTTGGGCGCCATTTTGTCGTGACCTGGCTTGTCTCAGCTTTAACCCACGACAGCCATGAGGTTCAGCCTGAGTGGGGGTGTGTGGATCTGGAAGCTCACAGCAACCCAATGGCGATAAAGATCAAACACAGGCATCTTGTCATCTTCAGAGAGCTCTCAGTTCCATGTTGTAGAACTAGAGTCATTTCTTTATTAGCCATCTTGTCTGGTGTTTCTTAATCATCCTGCCAATACCACAAGGGAACCATTTCTCTCTCTGTTCCCTCTCTGCTCTGGCTGCTTGCCCCTAACTCCTAACCTTCTCACACACCTCTGCTCTCCCTGCCCAGGTGCAGTACTATTCAGATGCTTAGGTGCATAGATATGCAAATTAGGAGGCATAATACCCTGAGGCCATGGCAAACAATAGTAACCCTACTGGCATTAACAATACAATAGTGGGCCGGAGCTTTCTGGTGCTCCATGTTTAGTGAGGCCAAAGGCTGGATCTCAAAATATTCCATAGCAGAAATACTTTGGCCCCCCACAGAGTAAGACAACATTGAGGATAACCCACAAACTGGAAGGCCCTTGGGAAAATTCAGCCACCAAGCATTCATTAGGGCTCACTTCCTGTCAGGCCCGACAAGCCTTTTCTAATCCTAAAATTACTCCATTCCTTAAACTATTAAAACTTAGCTTTTATTTTCTAGTGATTAAGTTAAATAAAGCCAATCCCCATTTCTAGTGATGGCTGAATGGCATTCACTCTGTGAGCAGAAGAGGACAGAGGGCGAATAAGACGACTCAGCTGGGTGAGGCGATGGCTGGAGCCTGACAACCAGAGTTCAATCCCCAGGACCCACATGGTGGAATGGAAGAACCAATGCCTACACCTGGTCCTCTGACCTCCACACATGGGTGTTGTGGCTCACACACGTAAGTCCACAATCGCATACACAAAAATCAACAAATAAATACATGCAATTGGTTTAAAAGCAAACAGCATCTGGTGGGACTTCTCTGACCAGTTCCCATGTTTGAGAAGAGCCAAGAAAGTCCCAACAACCTGTTTGTCCCCATCTCTGTCTGTGTGTCCCCATCTTTGCCTGTCCACCCCCATCTCTGGCTGTCCCCATCATCTCCGCTCAAACCTTGAGTTATGTATTCACCAAGAAAGTGGCTAAGTTGCTGAAGAAAGATCTGAGTTGATACTGTTGTCTGCTACATAAGACACAGAAGTTGCAGTTTGTATCCAACTAAGATAATTACTTGATTAAAGAAACAACATTCAGCTGGGCGTTGGTGGCACACATCTTTGATTCCAGTACTTGGGAGGCAGAGGCAGGTGGATCTCTGTGAGTTCAAAGTCCTTCTGGGCTACAGATTAAGTTCCAAGACAGATAGGGATACACAGAGAAACCCTGTCTCTGTAAAATTAATTAGTTAATTAATTAATTAATAATAAAAAACACTGAAATCTCCAAACTAAAAATACAATATCATAGAAAATTAAAAGATTGCTACATTTTAACAAGAAGAAACACTTGGTAGAGGATAAGTGACAATGGAATTAAAAATGAAAGAAAGACATTACCCAGAATAAAGCACAAAGGAACAAGAGTGACTTTGGGCAGTCTCAGCAGTTAAGAGCATTTGAACTATTGAGTCTCCTGCTTCTCCTCCAAAGTACTGGGATCACAGGTGTGTACCACCGCACCACATCCAGCTTGCCTTACACAACCTTTTCCAAAAGGATAGAGGCATGAGCATTTCTTGTTTTAGAAGGTCAGCCTTACCCTCATACCAAAACCAGAGAGATCATAAGGAAAGTACTATTCACGAGGCCAGTAACCCTCACAAACATCCAATAAAAATCAGAATTTCAAAATGGAGATGGCTCAGCAGTTAAGAAAACTGACTGCTCTACAGGAGGGATGGACCCAGATTCAATTCCCAGCACCCACATGGTTCCTGTCTGTGACCCCAATTCCTGAGGATCCTGTGCCCTCTTCAGGCCTCTGCAGGTACTGCATGAATGCAGTGCATAGACATACTTCAGGCAAAACACCATGCATAAATATAAATAATAAATAAATATTTTTAGAGTATCAGAATTTTAGAAAACAAAATCTAGCAAGCTATCAGGATTTTTTTTAAAAAAGATAATACAGGGTGACTACGTGTCTTTAACCCAGAAACACATGAATATAATTCTTATTAATAAAGAAGAAAAACATATTAGCATATCAATGTATCCATGGCTTTTTTAAAATAGAAAAAAGTTCTCAACTTAATAAATTGCATACACATACAAATATGTATCCCATATCCTACATCTATCTAAGTCAGTGGTTCTCGGCCTTCCTAATGCTGCAACCCTTTAATACAGTTCCTCATGTTGTGGTGACCACCCAACCATAAAATTATTTCGTTGTTACTTCTTAACTGTAATTTTGCTACTATTATGCATCGTAATGTGTATATCTGATATGCAAGACAGCTGATATGGGACCCCTCCAAAAGCATCGTTCAACCCTCACAGGGGTGGAGACCCACAGGTTGAGAACTACTGATCTATGTAAATATACGGTCTGTCACATACATGCATATATACACTAGAGCTAGGATCATACCTAATGGCAACTGGCGAAATTATTTCCCCCAGAATCAGGAGCAAGCAAACAAACCTGAAAATCTTCAAGAAGGGATCCCAGAAAGATAGCAGGGTGTAAAATAAACATAGAAAGCCAGTGCCTTAGTCAGGCTTATCACTGTTGTGATGAAAGGCCATGAACAAAGAAACTTGGGGAGGACAGGGATTATTTGGCTTATGATTCCACATCACTGTTCATCATCAAAGGAAGTCAGGACAGGAACTCAAACAGGGCAGGAACACGGAGGCAGGAACTGATACAGAGACCATGGAAGGCCGCAGCTTACTGGCTTGCTCCTTGTAGCTTGCTCAGATTATTTTCTTATGGAACCCAAGACCAACAGCCCAGGGATAGCACCACCTTCAGTGGGCCCTCCTCCATCAATCACTAATTAAGAAAATGCTCCACTGGCTTGCATATAGCCAAATGTTATAAAGGCATTTTCTCAATTGAGACTCCCTCCTCTTTGATGACTACAGCTTGGGTCAAGCTGACATAAATCTATCCAGCACAGTCAGGCATGGTGGTGCATATCTTTAATTTCAGAACTCAGGAGGCAGAGGCAGGTGGATCTCTGTGAGTTCCAGGCCAATCAGGGCTATATAATGAGACCAAGTCTCAAACAAAAAAGAAAGAAAGAAAGAAAGAAAGAAAGAAAGAAAGAAAGAAAGAAAGAAAGAAGGAAAGGAAGAAAGAAAGAAAGAAAGAAAGAAAGAAAGAAAGAAAGAAAGAAAAGAGAAAGAAAGAAAGAAAAGAAAATACAGAAATTGATTTCTGTATACTAGCCACAAATACAAGGACACTGAATTTTTAATACACTGTAATTTATGATCACTAAAACAATGGGATACTTAGGTATAAGTCTAAAGAGAATAAGGATAATGTGCATTTATATGGCTCACTAACTTTTTTTCTTTTTACAAAACTGTCAAAGGAATTCATTCATGAAGATGGATAATTTCAGGAAGAAATTACTAAGTATCTTTTGAGCTAGAATATTGAATATTAAACCATACCCTATATCATATAATACAAAACCAACCCAAATAGATCAAGGACCTAAACATAAGAGCTAAATTCTAGAAGAAAATCTCTATGCTATTATAAGGACAAACATTAAACACAATACAAACAGCACAAACTCCACTAAAATTAAATATACTTGGGCCAGGCATGGTGGTGCATACTTTTAATCCCAGCCCTCAGGAAACAGAGACAGGTTCGAGGCTAGCCTAGTTTACAGAGCAAGTTCCAAGACAGCCAGAACTATACAGAGAAGCCCTGTCTCCAAAAAGGGAGACAGTATATGTACACACACACACACACACACACACACACACACACACACACACACCCCTTTTGGACAGGTTTTTCATTTTTGTTGTTATTGCTGGGTTTTTTTTGTTTTTGTTTTGTTTTGTTTTGTTTTTCTGAAAAAACAAACCATGGACTAGCAGAAAACATTTTCAAAGCCTCTACCTGGGGAAATGTTTCATTCATTTCTGTAAGAAATAAGAAAACAGGGGGCTGGAGAGAAGACTCAGGGGTTAAGAGCTCTGACTGCTGCTCTTCCAGAGGTTCTGAGTTCAATTCTCAACAACCACATGGTGGCTCACAACCATCTGTAATGTGATCTGGTGCCCTCTTCTAGCACGCACTGTATATATGATTGATAAATAAATAAATCTTTAAAAAAAAAGAAATAAGAAAACAAACTAAAAGTGATTAAAAGTAGATATTCCCACAAAGAAAGTATAATAAATAGCTATATAGACAGGACCGGATATTAAGAAAATATAAATTAAAGTCATGGTGAAATGCTACCATGTACTGACTAGAATAAATAATTTTTTGTTTTGTTTTGTTTTGTTTTGTTTTTCAAGACAGGATTTCTCTGTGTAGCCCTGGCTGTCAAGGAAGGCACTCTGTAAATCAGACTGGCCTTGAACTTGGAGATCTGCTGGCCTCTGCCTCCTGAGTGCTGGGATTAAAAGCGTACACCACTACTGCCCAGCTGCATAGTTTTTTAAAAGTCAGTGGTCAAAGTGTATAGAGCATGTTTGCTTTGCTGCAGGTTGCCTAGAGACTCAAAGGAGACTTCAGGGGTGATGGTAAAGTCTAAACTAGTTACATGACAGTATATGCTTGCAGAAAACTCATTAAATTATTTACGTAAGGTATATATGACTGTAATTATGTAAATTATACCTACCAAAGCCCTTTAACCCAAGAAATTAAGGATAGTTATTACGTACTACTTTTATGATTCTGGTTACTTAATACGACCATGCAGAACTGAACCCATACCAAATAGGAACTTCATGACATCCCAGAACAGGCATTCTCAGGTCAGCTTTTAAAGGACTGAAAAGGTCAAAGCCATCTTTATAACTTTCATTACTCCCAGGGAGTCTAGGGCTCTTGGCTGAGGACCACGGGAGTCAATGAGATCCATCATGCTCAAACAAGAAAATGGAACTGGGAAGTGGGACCTTACAGGTCCTTGGTGAAACACAAAGTTTCTACCTTGGTGTGGAAGTGCATACAGGGTATTTGGTGAAACAGAGTTCCCCACAAGTCTTCCATTGATGAACCAGTCTGCCTCTATCTTAGTCTTGTTTGTTTGTTTGTTTGTTTTGTTTTGTTTTTCGAGACAGGGTTTCTCTGTGGCTTTGGAGGCTGTCCTGGAACTAGCTCTTGTAGACCAGGCTGGTCTTGAACTCACAGAGATCCACTTACCTCTGCCTCCTGAGTGCTAGGACTAAAGGCATGAACCACCACTGTCCTGCCATCTTAGTCCTGAAAGCCACCTTGTAGTAAAGACAAACTAGGCTTATTCCTGTTTATTATGACACCTGTTTCTCAAGCACTGGGCTGTGCCCCACCTGGAACCTTAACCATAAACGGTTCACTATGAAGGGACCAGCTTCCCTTTTGGCAGCCATAACGGCCGAACACGTGTTTCTATGACCTTGTCCTAGACACTAGAAAGTCAGATGCCTGCCTCGTGACAAGGAACCAATCAGAAGTTAGCTGGTGGCGCTATGCTTTACCACCCTGGGTGTGCTTTATGGACAAGCGCACAGCAATGACTCGCAGAGCATAGCAACCACCCTGGGAGGGCCTATGGGCCATAACAACCAGTTGACCAATCAACACAGGGCAAGCCCTCCAAGCCTGGAGGCACACCAATCCTGAGCCTGTGCATACCCCTAGACACTCCCCTTACGCTGTCCTATAAGATCTCTTGGGAGGCCCTAGGAGCCGTCTTTTGCTAGCCATCCGCCATGGCGGATGGGTGAAAGACCTGAGCTAACATGGGGTTAGCTCGTTAAATTACAATAAAGCCTTGTGCAGTTTGCATCAAGCTCTCGAATCCGCCTGGTGATGGGGGTGACCGAAGTCATGGCCTGGGACCCCGATACATGAGTTTTGGGGGGGGGTCTAACAACTACTGCATGTTCCAGGAAACAGAAACCATGTCTTTGTTTCAAAAAGTAAGTATAATCATCTTGCAACCCTACCTTTGTTTCAAAATGTTGTTATGACTACCTTGCAATCATGTCTTTGTCTCAGAAAGTTGTAATGACAAACTTGTTATACTTAGGTTCTGCTCCTGTAACCCCTATTTGGAAATCCCCTACCCCTGAGCTATAAAAACCTTTTCTTCACATCCCATGCTGATCTCTTGAACCCTGCCTTTAGGGGGAGTCAGCCCATGTATATGAATTTGAAAGAGCTTGCTTTAATTGCTAATGTGGCCATGATGATTTGGGTCAGTGGTCTTTCTTCTTGAATCTTTGAGAGTAACACCATGTCAACTGCTTATTCAGGAATCATCTCTGCCAGAATCTCCATCAGTCTTAGGAAGCAGCAAAGGAATACTTTAGTGGGGCATTCATAAAGTATGTCAAAAGAAGTCATACATTGCTGTGATGTTTAACTTTGTGTGTCATCTCCTAGACTAAGAAATCCCCAACAGCTGGTAAGATATCTATGTCTGTGTGACAATAACATGAGTAGGAGTAGTAAAAACCCTTACCTGTGTGGTATGCATCCTCCACTCCACCGAGGACCCAGACAGAACCACATGTGGAAGGAAAGCAAACTCTTTCCCCTCTAGAGCTCAAACATTGGCTCTCCTGGTACATGGGCTTTGGATATGGACCAGGACCTTACACCATCAATTACCCCCACCCTCAGACCTCTGCACCTGAACTGAATACCACCTCTGCTTCTCCAGCTTCTTCCAGGTAGATTGGGAGACTCACAGGGCATAACTACACGAGCTAAATGTGCACACACACACACACACACACACACACACACACACACACACACAGGCCTCCTAGTGGTTCCATTTCTCTGACTACTATCTACACTTACATTGCCTGTTACATTGTACTAGTCACTCAGATTGAAAAGAAAAACCAAAACTGGATTTCAATGACATAAATAAATAAACATGAAATGGCTCTCTTTTCTTCCATTCCTTCAAAGGTGGTAACACAACATGAGACCTTGGAGGACAAGACTTTCCCGGTTCCTGCGCAGTTCCTGTGAGGCAAGAAGACAGAGTACACCCCACCTAATAGTTAGGGAAACAGGCTACAACTGCCAACTAAATTAGTTGACAGTTGATGCCCCCCCCCCTGTGACAGAGTGGCTAAAACATAAATAAATATATCCTTAAGGGCAAGGAGAGAAGGAAGGAGTGATGGAGTGACAAGCTCTCCACCTGAGATTTTGTTTTTTGTTTTGTTTTTCGAGACAGGGTTTCTCTGTGTAGCTCTGTAGCCCAGACTGGCCTCGAACTCACAGAAATCTGCCTGCCTCTGCCACCCGAGTGCTGGGATTAAAGGTGTGCGCCACCACCTCCCAGTCCACCTGGGATTATTTAATTAAGAACTTCTTAGCAAAATGCAAAAAGAGGACAGACAGGGAAGACAGGCAAGATGTGTAAAGGAGCTTACCATACAGCCGGGTGCTGAGTTTGCTCCCTACAACCCGTATAAATGTGGAAGGTGAGATGTGACCCCACAAGACTGCCCTCTGATTTCCACACACAGTCTGGTCCACCATGGGGCCGCCCACACCTTATACACCAATAATTAATAAATAGGTCGTATAACGTGTACCAGATATGATGGTGCACACCTATTCTCTCTCTCAGCTTTAGAAAGCTGAGGCTAGGAGATCATGACTCCCACCAATGTGGGCTATGTGCATAGTAAGACTGTCTCAAAATGAAAAGGCTCTAGGGAGGTGGCTCAGTGAGGAAAACGCCTGTGGTCAAGCATGAGGAGCTGAGTTCAAACCCACTCAACAGCCAGACACAGCAGTGAGTATCATCCCCTCCCAGCTCCTACAGAAAGACAAAGGAGCATCCCCACCTCCAGAGGGTGGGGGGTGAGGAATGGGGGACAGGGCAGGGAGCTAGCCTGGTGTAGCAAGTGGAGAAACAAGAGACTGTGCCCGAAGGAGGCTGACCATTGACACCTGAGGCTGCCCTTTGACCTCTACATGCATGCAGGCACACGCACAACTTCACTTACGCATACGGATGTTCACAGACACAAACACACAGATGGGGTGGGGGCGGATTCTAAAGCTGGTCTGGCCTTGGTGGGGGCATGCATGTGATCACAGTACTTGGCAGATAGAGGCATGAGGATCAGAAGTTTAAGGTCATTTTTCGATACGTAGCAAGTTTCCACCAACCTTGGACATATGACACTCTGCTTCCAAAAACAACAGAAGCAGGAGAAAACACATTTAAAAAAAAAAAAAAAATGAAGTCTTTAATCCCAGCATTCCAGATGCAGAGGCAGGAGAACATCTGTGAGTTTGAGGCCAGCCTGGTCTACAAAATGAGTTCCAGGACAGCCAGGGAATGTTACGCACAGAAATCTTGTCTTGAAGAACCAAAAACAAAACAAAAACAAAAAACACAACTTCCTGCAAGCCTCAGAAAGTTGATTTGACCAGACCAACAAGCTTTCCCCTCTCCCAGTATTAAAGTCATCTCCCCTGCTTTTCCTGCTAATGAGAAGGACTCCTTGGCCAGTGATGAACTTATTCTCAGGATGAAATACCGGAATCTTAGTGCCAGCTGGGAACTCTCCTTCTTGTCTTGACGTCGCATCACAGAGTGTCAACTTTAGAATCAACATTAGAATTACTAATGATGTGTTTTTAAGGGTTTTCATTTACTGCTCAGCCTAAGCCATTTTCTGAGAGTGGGTTTTAGCCCGGATCATCACCTTCTTATTTTACAATAACTACAAGAGAAAAGTAGCAGAGCCATGTCCTCAAGTCAAGCAACAAGAACTACGATGCAGTTCCTGGACCCCTAGCCAACACTCAAACTGAACCTAAGTATCCCTTTCTGTCTACCCTGGAGGTCCCATGTGATTCATAGCATCCCTGAACTTCCTAAAGCAGGAAGCCACAGCTTAAGGGAGCTGAGTGATGCCTGGCTTTGGCAACAGATTGGCATCCTCCTTGCTTGTCATCCTCTCTAGAGAGATACCCCTAGTCCCCTAATGCTGCCCCGAGGACTGCCACAGACCAGCCCTTAGGGAACCAACAACAAAGAGAAGAGAACAGAGTCCACCTTTTTTTTATAGGTTGCTGGCCACATTGTGCCTTCCCTCCCACAGCTGAGTTCGTTCTGCTTCATTCTCTTCAAACACATAATGGCCTCCTCCCCAGACCAGCCTGGACCAACAAACCACTCTGAAGCCAGCAGGCTGCTGCCTGGGTGGCTCCCAGCAGGGACTGGATGGAGGCGGATGAGGTTACAGGTGCTTTTCATCCAACCTCCCAGGAGAGCCCCAGCTACCTGCTGCTAGAACTTTGTCTACAAATTTATGTCTTCATTCAAGTGAGGAATGGAGGCTGGGAGACACGGGGCAATATGATAACTTGATTAAGTCCCACGACAGATGACAGGGGCTCAAAGGCCTCTGTCCTCCTCCTTAACCTCTCCAAGGGAGCCCACAGGATTTGCTGGTAATTGACCCATTCTCTCTTCCACCATGCTTTCTGTAGAAGCCTTTGGATCTCCATGACCCTGGGGCTTCTCTGTAGCAAAGACTTTAACTCTCAGACCATGGGGCCTATCGAACTGGGGAAGATACCAGACAACACACTTGCCGGAGTTTTAAGAGTCTGGAAATGATCCTCCAGTCCCAGTGTAATTGTAACACATTTAGGAAGGAATGAAATGGTTTTGTTTAAAGATGGGTTCAATTTTTCAAAATACTCTGCTCTCCCGGAGGCAATATCTCCTGATCTAGTGTGGTGTCTCCTACTGCTGGCATGTTCTTGAGAACATTTCTGACCATCTAATTCCAGATACTTGGGCATAGGCTGAAATGAGGCCTTTGTGAGCTGCCATGTCCACATATATACGCCGTTGCTTCTGGAAGAGAGGGAGGTAGATGGCCAAACAAGAATAGAAAGGGTAGGTATTTGCCATGACGGATTTGTTTGTTTGTTTGTTTGTTTGTTTGTTTCCAAGACAGGATCTCACTATACAGCTCTGGCTGTCCTGGAACTCTGTAGACCAGGCTGGCCTTAGACTCACAAAGATTCACCTGCCTCTGCCTCCCATGTGCTGGGATTAAAGGCCTGTACCACCAGGCCTGGCTGTTGCCATGGCAACTTCCCACACACACACACACACTGTTTTTAAATCATCTGACAGAACACATAAGGAATATGCAAGGCATTAGAGTTGAAAAAGAGTTTAAAACAAATTCCCAAGGACTGGTGTGACCCATCACACCTGTAAACTCAAGAGGCTGAGGTGGGAAGACTACCTCAAATTCAGGCCAGCCTAGTCTACATATCAAGTCACTGTATCAAAAAAAATAAAATGAAATGATCCCTTCAAACTTTTTTCTTTTTCAAATATACTCAAGAAATAAAATTGAGTGCTGGCTCCTTCTGAGATGGCCCCTGTGGGGAATGTGAAGGGAGCTGTTAGTGCTATTTCCAAAGTAAGAAAGCTAGGCCATTAAAATTTAAAGAAATGGTCTTTTAAATTTTCAGTCATGATGATTTACTACCGAATCTCCCGGTAAGAGTGAGCTAGAGCTACGGTATGCCAACATGGCAGGTTTCTGTTTCTGTCATGGGGATGGAATGTCTTTTGAACTGCTAAAGTAGATAATTCCATGCCTGGAAGAAAAACGAAGGAGGAGGGGCGGGAGCAGAATAGAAGGAAAAAAAGATTCCCCCGTTTCCCAGTAATTGCACAGTTGTAGCACTGGAGAAGCCCAGTGGCGACACAGGCCCAACAGCCTCCAGCTCTTCTGCCGGGTGGAGCACTAGAAACTTCTAAGGGGCCTACACAGTGCAACCCTTCACTCATTCCTCAGGTCCTTCGATGCTTCTTGATGGGCTCCTAGGTCCCACATTGTAGGGGTAACCGGCCTGGGAACTGGAAGGGGGCGTTCGGCTCTGCCAAGTGCCACTCTGGGGAACTGGAGAAGGGGTTCTATCAAATGGCACAAAGGACAAAGACGCTGAGGCGATGGGCTTTACTTTGCACTCGACTGCCTTAGGCTTCATAAGCAGGTCCATTCATGTGAGCCCTCCTGCCTCTTCCTCTGGCCTTGTTAGTGTTGCAAGCTGCCCTGGACCCACACCCCAAGAAATCCCACCCAGGTCCTTCTTGACTTGCATGAGGAGCAGCCGCAGATGGGCCCTGCCCTCTCTTGATGGGAAAGCTCTAGGGTCTTAAACCCTGGAAGAATCCACACCACAAAAGATATAGCCTCCATTTACCAGACCCTCTCACCTGCTGGAGGGCAATTGCAGACAGGACCGAGCCTGCTTCCATGTCTCACAGGAGTCTGGCCAATGTCCACAGGACAAACACCAGGGATAAAATAACATTTTACCTAGAGGGTGAGCAGGGCCTTCCCCAGCAACTTCCCTAAGGCAACAAAAGCAGGTGTTTCAGCTCCTCCCTGCTGTCCATGGTGGTTCCCAGAGGACTTCTGAGGCCATGTCACCCGCTTTGGCCTGGATAGGCAGGAAGCACAAACCCACAGACAGTGAGACCTCCCACAGTCCCATCTGCCAACCCATCAGGTCATTTTTCCTTCTCACTTGGGTGGCCAATGTGGCAGACAATGAGTTACAGAATGGAACATGCCCCTGAGCATGGGGCAACCTTTCCCCCAGTGCCAGCACACAGCCTAGTTAGGATGACCCCCCAAGAGCCAGGGCAGTGTGGGACAGTGACTCCTGCCAACCCTTCAGATGAGTTGGTCCACCCTGGTTCATACTTGGGCATTACATTCTAGTGATGCCCTCCCAGCCATGGCACACCAGCTGTGGTACCCAAGGTCCTTTTCTCTTTCATTGAGACAGGATCTCATGTATCCCAGCCTGGGTAGTATTTATTTATTTTTGGTTTTTCGAGACAGAATGTAGCCCTGGCTGACATGAAGCTTGCTTTGTAGACCAGGCTGGCCTTGAACTCACAGAGCTCTGCCTGCCTCTGTCTGCCAAGTCCTAGATCAAAGGTGTGCTTTTTACCTCATTTTTTTTTTTTTTTTTACCTCAGTCTGTCACTGAACCTGAAGTTTGCTGCTTTGGCTGGACTGGCTGGCCAGCAAGCTCCAAGATCAGTCTGTTTCTGCCTGCCTGAACCACCCAGAACTGGGGTTACTAGCAAGTCACTGTGCTTGACAATTTAGATGGATGCTAGGAATCTGACCTTAGATCCCTGAGCCATCTCTCCTTGATTTAATTCTAAAAAACGAACCTTCCTCCTCTTAAAGTCTGGGGCTCCACCCAAGGCTGACCCTCTATCGTCTTTCAGGAATGGGCACACTGCACTATAAGCATGAAGGTTGACTGCAGTATTCTGGAGGAAGATGTGCCAAGCAAGATTTACCCTTCTGAATGGTGGCATGAATGACAGCTGGGCTGTTGGAAGGCTCTGGAAACCCTTAAGCTTTACACAGGTGGGATTAGGCCCAGGATGGATGATGCGATCTGTCCTGGCCTCTTCCTGGGGGCTGGCTGAGGAGATAGAGTGCTCCATAACAAGAACCCCCAAATGTCCCTGAGGTTCACAGCCCCATCACATGGGTGGTGAAATTCCCCAAAGGCCAGAACCCCTGCTCTGGGGGAACGGAATCCCAGGGGCTGCCCCCAGAAGGTGATCATGGGCAATCTGGGGTCACAGATCTCAAAATAAGTCATAGTCATATGTACAGGAGAAATGCATGAGAGAGGGAGAAAATATGTATTCATTGGCAGTGGTTTTTAAAAGTCTGGGAAGGAATAATATCTATTTAATACTTTAACACGTTGCACATAATTAAACGGTTGGTTTAAAGTCTGTTTTTTTTTTTAAGTTTTGGTTTCTTAAAATGGTTGAAGTTTCAAAATTAATTTTGTTCAACCACCTATCCTAACATAAATATTAACTGACTCATTTTTGAACTCTGATCTGAACTAGTCAAAAAATATCTTATTTCAGTTCACTTATTTTTTTATTTAAATTAGAAACAATCTTATTTTATATGTCAATCCCTGTTCCCTCTCCCTCCCATCCTCCCCCGACCCCCACTGACTACCACCCTATCCCCCCCTCTTCTGCTCCACAGAAAGGGTGAGACCTTCCATGGGGGATCATCAAAGTCTGTCACATCATTTGGGGCAGGGCCTAGGCCCTCCCCCATGTGTCTAGGCTGAGAGAGTATCCCTCTATGTGGAATGGGCTCCTAATGTCCATTCGTAGACTAGGGATAAATACAGTTCACTTGTTTTTAAAGCCTCTGTTCTGTTCTGGACCCAGAGGTAAACCATGCCTTTGCCGGCTGTGGATGAGTGAGCTGGCTGGTTCCTGATCTGCTCTCTGGAGCTCATCGACAGTGTGAATAGCATTGGACCTCTGGAGTGTTAAGGAGGCAAGCAAGGTGGAAACCAAGAAATGTGCACTGATTTGGACAAATGAAGACAGTCTGACTGGGGTGGGTTCAAGGGCAATGAGAAGGTAAGGTTTTGGAGGTGACAAGCACCACGCTGTTTGAAGAGGACAGCAGCAGCAAGGGAAGGGAAATGAGTGGGTGGCAGGATGGTGGTGTGGTGTGTGCTAGACAGGGAAGGGGGATGGACAGGGTCATCCTTAAGCAAGCAGGGGACAAAGAATGGAGGTGCAGTAGAGGGCTATCCTTCGACAGCATGGAGAGCTGGTCCATGTTGGCAAGAGAGGCAAAAGCAAGGTACCAGCACACAGAAAGGTGGGCATGATGTTTCATGACCATCTCTCCACAGTAAATGCAAAGCATGTTGTCTCCATAGACGGACAGGACAACTACTGTTGGTCTACTCGGACGATAAAATCATGACAAGAGCTTTGTCCTCTGGGGCTGCCAAGGCATTAGGCATTCAAAGGATACTTGCTAGGTGATGAATCAGCAAATTGTCATGGGACCTGAAGATAACTAGTGTCCTAAACAGTCCCCAGACAGAGCCCAGCACTATTCTGACCCATGTAGACACACAGGTGTCCTATTGAGGGTCTCCCTGGGCCCCCAGCCATTCTCTCCCCCACTGTCCTGTAAGTTTAGCTTAGGAGGTATGAGCTTAGACCTTCTTGTCAAGTGTCCAGCTGTGTCTGATTCAAGCTCAATGTAGCATGTCACATCTGCATGCGTCCAAGGCTCTTGTTCTTGTTCCCAGTCACTCACATGCTGCTGTAGTTATTGCTGGCCCCACCAAGGAGGAGATCTCATGATCACTGTCACCATTTCTTGGGAGAGATTAAACTTGGAAAAACACTTTTTTTGTGTGTGGGCACTATTATAATTCCATCGATGAGTCAAGGCCCAGGGAATACCATTTCACCATATCACTAATACTCCACGCATATGACTAGCAGTTTGAACCATCTGGAATCTTCTGGTCCAAAGCAGAGCTATGGATGTAAGGGTCCTCCAAAAGACCTTTATCCAGGGACACGAAGCTTGCATCCCAAGTTTTTGAGTCTAGCCCCCACTAACACCATCCCTTCCTACAGCCCTGATAGGTGACCCTCACTTCTGAATGAACTTCCAGGTTAAAAAAGAAGGTGCCAGAGAGGTTAGGGAGGTAGTTCAGTCAGTAAAGTATGCTAAGGAAGCATGAGGACCACATTAATCTGAGTGTTCTCAACTTGGTTATTGTAAAAACAAAAGAAAAAAAAAAAGGAGAAGCATATCCCCAGTTTGAAAGATACTACTGTGCAGTTGGGGCCAAAAGAGCTAGTAGGATCCAAAAGTTTTTCAATCTCTCTGAAGAAGATGATGTCTGCCAATATTTTATCAGAAAGCCCTTAAGCAAAGAAGGTAGGAAGCTCAGGAGCAAAGCACCCAAGATTCAGCCTCCTGTTACTCCACCTGTCCTGAAACACAAACTCACACACATGGCTCTGAAGAAACCATGCGCACTAAGAAAAACAAGGAGCAGGCTGGAGAACATGCTAAACTTTTGGCCAAGAGAATGAAGGACGCCAAAGAAAATGCCAGGAAAGGACTGCCAAGAGACGGGCTGCTCTCACGGAGGGCTTCTACTTCTGAGAATGAATCCAGTGAAAATTGAATCTTTAAGAGGAGAAAGAAATGATCAGACCTTGAATCTCCAGACATAATAACAACAATATGGGATGTGAGCAAGAAAGACACCCAAAGTCAGCCCCTGACCTCCATACACACACATACAAACATATAAACATGGGCATGCACATATAAACAAGTATAACAGAGAGAAGCAGTTGACTTAAATGTGGGGCAGTAGAATGGGAACCTCCCCCCATTTCCCATTCCCCATGTGTGCACACGTACACCCCAACTCTTCTGGTGCCAGAAAAGCAGGTGACTACCATGGCCAGATGTAAGCCTTTATTTTTACTATTTATTTATTTATAAATAAATAAATTTCTTTATTTTGTGTATATGCGTGCTTTATCTGCATGTATGCCTTTATACCAGAAGAGGGCACAAGATCTCATTTTAGATGGTTGTGAACTGCCATGTGGTTGCTGGGAACGGAACTCAGGACCTCTGGAAGAGCAGCCAGTGTTCTTAACCTCTGAGCCATCTCTCCAGTCCCCAAGTTTTTATTTATTTATTTATTTATTTTTTACTAATCAGTTAATTGTGTGTAAGGTGTGGCTTATCGCTTGTTGATTGGTTTTTTTGTTGTTTGTTTGTTTTGTTTTGTTTTGTTTTGTAAGAATCTTGTGTAGTCCAGACTGGCCTGGAACGGGACATCCTCCTGCCTCAGCCTCTCAAGCGCTAGCTAGGATTACAAGTAGACACTGTCACATCCAGTTGGAACAGGCTTTTATGTCCTTCCTTGTCAGACTAAGGAGAGCCTGGGGGGAAAGGTTGGTGGCAAACCTACTTACTATACACCAGACACTCTAAACAACTCAACTTCCCTTCCCCCAGCCAGCTTCATTGTCTCAGAGTGAGTGGCAGTGTTAGGTCCTTCCAGCCCTTCACTTCCCAGGGGCAGCCCCAATGCCCCCCACCCTGATCCGCCATGATGTGCCAATCAGAGTACATCGGCTTCTCTCATCTCTCAGCGGCTCAGAGCCTCTCAGCTGCATCAGCCACATCACCCCAGCCACAGTTGGTGGCGTACCCACCCACCCGCTCAGGGATGGGCCATGAGGTCAACTCCCTACCACCTGCTTCCTGCCTCGGTGGCCACAAGGGAAACACCGGCCCTGGAAGAGGTGGAGCCTGCGGCTTGGAGAAGCTGAGATAAACACTGCCCACCATGATAGGAAAGCAGATTTTCTAAGAAGCCTGTCTCCTTCCCGTGGGGCTGGGAAGGAAGAGGTGGGGAGAACACCTGCCGATAGTGGAGACGGGAGGGCAAGGGGACGCTCCTTACATTTATACACAAACCACCTCCTCGGGTCTCGGGTGCCTCCTGGCTAAAACGTCGCCCACTATGGCCAGTGTCCCCAAACACTTCAGACAACTTAGGGTATACATAGCTTTTCCCTGTTGGAGGCTGGAAGAGACCCCTGGCATCTGTTAAAGGGTACCTGAAGTAGAATACTGCAGGCACACGCTTGCTGGTGACTGACAAAGTCGTACTCCAGTCCTGACAACGAGGGTCTCCTAACTCAAGCATCCAATGGCTCATAGTACCCTCTCCATAGAAAGAAAGAAAGAAAGAAAGAAAGAAAGAAAGAAAGAAAGAAAGGAAGGAAGGAAGGAAGGAAGGAAGGAAGGAAGGAAGGAAGGAAGGAAGGAAGGAAGAAAGAGAAAAGACTTTGTGTAGCAGCCATGAGGAAGAGTTCCAGGCCAAACACAAAACACATTGTTTTATTATTCCAACATTGGAATAAAATTTCCAAAGCTTAAAAAAAAAAAAAAGTCATCAAAACACAGAGTGTTACAGGAGGTTATTCTCTGACGTAAAGGTTGGTTCCAGACCCATGGCTCTCGAATAGAGCAGGGAGCAGGAAGAGGTCAGAACCGTTCCACACGCTTCCTCAAACTGTGAACCTCCATTCCCCACCCCTTTTAGAGCTCCTGGCATGGGCTCTCCAGCCAAGAATACTGCCAAGGCCAGTGTTTGTCCTCAGCGGCTCCAAACCACAGTAAGCACCACAGATAGCGAGGGACTCAGTCAAACAGACCACGCAGACCACCCAAGCTTCTGTGGGCTTCTAGCCAGTTCCAGGTGATGCTTACTGGTCCAGGAACAACCCTGAAAAGTCTGGTGTAAGAAACAGTAAAAAAACAACAACAAAAGAAAACCCTGCTGGTTTGGAAAAGTACCCCTCTTATTTACTATGAGGGATGAATCAGCTTCTTGATGGGTCTTCTTCCAAGCGCTGAAGAGTTACGTAAGTGGCCAAAACTCTATGCTTCAGACCAAGGCCCTGCCTGCACTGCCACTGGCAGGTGCCCACATTTGCAGCTCTTGAGCTGCCCTCCTTGTTACAGCTGGGGAAATGTGCTGCGAACTGCCTCTCTGTTCTCTATTAATGAGAATTTGGAAGTGAGCAGAGAGTACGCAAATGTTGTCTCTCAGGAAATGTGGTTCACATGAAGGCAAAAGGTGAATGCAGGGACAAGACACCCTTGACTCCAGTGGCCACCCACTTCCCCAGGCTTAGCCCTCCCAGCTATGGAAGACACTTTCCACTCAGAGGCGAAGGTCCCATTCTCAGGGACTTTCTGGCAACCAAATGTGTATATCATTTACACAAGTCAAGCTACACTTCAAATGTCAGCAGCAGTGGCCATCACGGTACACAGAGAAAACACCCCTATGTAGAGTGGAGAAGCCACCATCTGAGAGAGGCAGAACTCCAGAAGTTATTTTCTAGAGTGTTCCGGTTGCACTAGGGTTACATTGTCTCATAGTTACACCTGTGATGGAGAAGAGTGTAGGTTCTCCCACTTGCTCAGACAGGGAGCCTACTCATCAGCTCTCCCAAGGCCTTCCAGGGTCTTGACAAATCTGTTCAATTGAGTTCGAAAGCCAAAGTCTCCCAAAGAGAGAGTAGGAAGGCAGTACCATGAAGGACGGTATCACAAGGGCCTGCAGAACTCAGCTCAGGCCACTCTAGCTAGGAATATACGGACTCAATGTAGCCATCTAGCTGGGAATTCACAGACTCAAGCCAAATCCTCCCCTGGATTCTGTCCACTTGCCTGGCTCTCTTCCTGAGTAGGTAGCAGAGTTTACGCTTGTACCCCAGGCTCAGTCCCAAGCATTCAAAACTGTCCCCTGCCTCCAGACAGGTGATCATCTTTGGACTTTGAAAAACTCTTATATGTTTGGCTGGTTCTCAAAATCAACCAGAACTGATTTGAGGCTACTGAAGCTTTTTGGCTCAGTGTTGGGGTATGAATCGGGATTGGGAAGGGAGGAAGTAGGGAGGGTTTGGTCACAAACTCCAACCAACACTTGAGCATCAGTTGATTCAGCAAGCTGAACCACACTGTGCTGGGGACGGACATAGCACTGCAATGCAGTTAGCCACCTTCTGGTGCACTCAGGCTGTGTGTTTGTACATTCTGCAGCTTGCTGGTCTTCTCTTTTGCCTGAGATCCAACTCAAAGTGCCCTCAAGCACTCCCAGAGATTAGATCAGTCATGTTGGAATTTCCTATATCCTATTTACCCTAAGGTTGCTTACCAAACCGGTCACTAAGGTAATTCCCTATATGGTGGCCTGGGTCATCACAGGAAAGTCATCATGAAAAATATGTCTGGTCTTGCTTACAGGCATTGCCAACAGGTGTATCCATTGCACATACTACAGGAATCCCTCACAAATTTCTTCCAGAGCTCAAAAACTATGTAAATTTTATCTCTCCTAGAATCCATATAACCTCCCGTCTCCAGCCACTAAAAGCTTCCAAGTTTAGTTTAGTAAATGTGTCAGGCTTGGGGCCGCTGAGATGGCTCAGTAGGAAAAGATGCTTATTGCCAAACCTGGCTGACTAACCCTCAGTACCCACAAGGTGAAAGGAGAGAACTGACTCACCCAGTTGCCCTCTGACCTCTTCAAGCACCCCATGGCATGCGCACACACATGCGCCAATAAACAAATAAATGCAATAATATATATTGTTATATCTAATGACATATATAATACTATAAATAATATATAATATTGATATATTGCTAGTTGTTTCACTACTATTTTATTAATAGTAGTATATAATATGGCGATGTTATAATGTATAATATATTAAAATTAATATATTATAATATTAATATGTACATATACATACAATATGTATTAATATTATATTAATATATTATACATTATATATATTGTTTTCAAGACAGAGTTTCTCTGTGTAGCCTTAGCTATCCTGGAACTCTGTAGACCAGGCTGGCCTAGAACTCACAGAGATCCACTCGCCTTTGCATCCTGAGTTCTGGGATTAAAAGGCTTTTGCCATCACTGCTTGATGCAATAAAATACTTTAAAAAATTTAAGTCTTGCATATTTGCTTCCTTCCACTTTCCCCTGAGTCAGAGAATAAGATAACTATTTTAATAACCTCAGCATCATTTGTTTGCGCATCAGCCACTCAGTGTTTTCTCCAGCTGCCTCTTTTTAATAGATCAGGTCTCACATAGCTCAAACTGGCCTTGAGTTCATTCAGTAGCTGAGAATAATGACCTTGAATTCCTGATCCCCTGCATCTGCCACTCCGGGTTTATGAAGTGCTGGGGATTGAACCCAGAGCTTCATGCACAGGAGGCAAACACTCCACCCCTGAGCTATATTCCCAGGCTGCTTCTCCTTTTCAGAACACAAAGTATCAATGAGTTCTGCACAAAACAGAGATAAATGTAGGGGCTGCACCCTGAGAAGCCAAGTGAAGAAATACTGATGGCATTCCATAACCCCAACATTCCTGGAAAAGAGCTATGGATCACAGCAGGGCACAATACCACAATAACCTATGCACCAGCAGCAGGGCAGAAGACAGTGGAACTTGGGTGTATTTGACTGTAGGAGGTCTTCATTGCTTGGGATACTGGATTTTTTTTTTTTTTTGGTTTTATTTTGGGAGGGATACTTTCACTTATTTATGATTTATTATTATGTTTTAGGAAGGATCTTTCTACATATCCCTGGCTGTCCTGGAACTCACTATGTAGACTAAGCCAGCCTTGAACTCACAGAGATCTACCTTCGTGTCTCTGTCTCCCAGTGCTGGGATTAAAGGCACCCACTGGCATGCTATTTTAATTCAGTCTTCCTGGGACAGGAGTTTAGTGGCAGAGTGCCCACTTAGCCTCAAGACCTGAGCTTGACTCCTAGCACTGGAAAACAAACAAAAAATAGCTGGGTGTTTCAGCTTCTTTTTGGCCTCAGCCTCTTGAAGGTGAGAGAATGCTAACAAACATTAGACCCTACTCTCTCCAGTTGCCGTAGAAGAGCAGGAGAAGGGAAAAATTGAAGTCTTTTCCCTCAACCATTTTCCCCACTCACAGTCATCAATGTAGAAAACAAGCCTGGGGCAGTAGGTTCACCAGTAGCCCCTAGCCTAAGCGTCCAAGAAAGATTTGGACTCCCGAGTCCTCTGAGGCCTTGAGAAAATCCACACCCATTGGAGTGGAGGAATGGTCCACCAGAACCCTGAAAACTCTTGCTGTGCGCAGCCCAGATGGCACTGACGTGCAGTCTCCCCAACTGCTCCAGGTCAGGCTGCAAAGCTCACCTCACGGAAGGCTGGCCTACAGCCGCCACACGGTGTGGTTCTAATTCCCCCCTAATCCTCCGAAGCCTTGTCTCTATAACCGCTGTGTTGGATGCTCTGGTACGAGGGGCTGCATGAGCCGTGTTGGCCCCTTTCCCTGACTTTCTTTAAATATATATATATTTAAATGACTTGGAGATAAAAGCAAGAATGCCAAAAGCGGGGCGTGCTTTCTTGTGTTCATTGCAGCCCTGGGGAGCACCCCACACAAGGAACCGCTCAGAGCTGCAGCCAAGATGAGATCTGCTTTTCCAATAAGCACTTCAAACAGAGGAGCATGTTTTTGGCTCAAGCCAGCAACTGGGAAGCCAACAGTTAATAGGGCTGGGCACTGAGGCAGGGCTCCCTGCCACTGGGGGAAAATCTGGGCTGCTGTTCATAGCGGCTTTCACCACAACTGAGTTACAAGACACTTGTCTGACTCTCCCAGAAATGCAAGGACACAGTCCCTTGGACCTGGCAGAACAGAAGTTTCAAGATTCAAGATTTTTGTTTTTCAGTTAATTACTCCCCATACCATATTTCTTTAGTATTTTTTCACATTGGGTTGCTTTACCATAAGGTCCCAACCATGATCCAAATTATTTTATTGGGTGGGAATTCTGTTGATCCTGGCATGGAGCACACCGAAAGAAACTGATGCTAATGTAATGAGGACTGGTTGTGGTGGCAATGGTGGGTGGTGGGTGGGTAGACACACAGACTGGCTCATGGCCATAGCGCCATGAGACGAAGAGGGGGAGAGCGGTGCAGTTTCATGGCCCAGACTTAGAAGGTGAGAACCCTTCAAACAAATGACTTTGCCGACTTTTGCCATGGTTCCTGCGCTAGAGTCCACATCTAAGCCTTGCTGTCTGTGATACCAGTTTGCTGCTCTGATAACCTGATCAGACCTACACCTGCAGCTGCATCCTTCTGTGATCCCACGTGGACCTTTTCAGACTTGTCCCAGTCATGAGAACCTTATACCTGTCTGAGTTACTGCTCAACAGCTAATTATTGCATCACAGTGAGACGCACCATTGCCACCCTGGAGCTCAGCTTCCTCCAGGACCCCTCAAGTCACACCTGGCACGTACTCCCTGAGCTGTGAGAGGAAAGTTCTTTGCATGGATGATAATCAAGGTGAGTATCAAGGATTGTCAAGTGCCATGTGTAAAGGACTTTGCAGGTGCAGGTTCCTGGGCTGTCTCCCCCAGGTTCTTATGAACAGGTTGGAACAGGCACAGGAACCAGTTTCAATAGCCAGAGGCTTATCTCTTTGAAGTCTTGGTTCAAATGTCATTTGTACAGTAAGAACCCTCCCAACTGCTACATTTAAAATTACAAAAAGCCAGGTATGGTGGTGCACATCTGTAAGCCCCGCACTGGGGAGACTGAGGCAGGAGGGCCCCTGCAGGGGTTAAGGCACTACATACACCCTGTCTCAAAACAAAATTAATACATGCATGCATATATACATACATACATTTACAACCAACATACTTTCTCATTAGCCTCATACCTAATGTTCTTTCATTTTCAAATTACTGTTACTTTCTACTATGCTATGCAATTAACATATTTTCCATACCATTTATTGGTTCCCCCCAATCTAAATAGACAGTCTATGAGGGAAGGGATGAATTGCCTTAGTTACTGCTAAATCCCACAAGCCTGAAGCAGGGCCTGCCCTATCAACTATTTGTTTCAAACAACTGCCTGAATGAGAAAGTGATGCTATTGCAAGTGGCCGGAGAGACTCTCACTGCCAGAAACTCTGATCCAGAAAGTGCACGAGCTTAGGCACCAGCTAACCATGAGTTGGAATACCCACTACACTCGGGGCTGTTTCTCTGAGTGAACAGGAGAGGCATCACCCACCCAGAGCCAGTTCCTCTCCCTCCAATCATCAGACAAAGCTGTGCAGGCATGGCTGAGGACCACAGTTCAGATCTGAGGTACCCTGTCAGGCTTGCCTGCTGCAGACTGAGCATCCCTCCCCAAACATCTGAGAGTAGGTCCCAAGGACTTGTGCCACCTCCACCAGGAGGGACATAAAATGTGGGGGGGTTGACTGGAATGGAGCCATGATTTCCTGGCAGGGTTCCTGGAATAGGTGCCTGAGGTTACAGGGTCTCCTTTCTCTGAGCTTTAAGGGGGAAAAAAAGATTTGGGAGCAGAAAGACACAACTGAAAATGTCTTCGCAGTCTCAACAAGACATGGCACACTCTGACAAAAAAAAAAAAAAAGAAAGAGTGGGGTCAGGGTGTCCATCCACAGGGAAGAACACTAGTGGGGACACCTGGCTCTATGTCCAGAGCCTGCACCCAAGGTCCAACTGGACTGCCGATTGTCCCATGACCTTGAGCCAGTGCCTCTCCTAATGTCCCCTCAGTTACCAACAAAACCCAGCACAGAGTTCCATCCTCCTGAGCTGTTGTTTCATAGACATCATTTCCAGCTGGGCTTTGGCCAAACACATGGCCAAGCCAGCAGGGAAACTTGTCCCAACTGGTGGCTGCCCAAGTTTTCCTGGTTAGCCCCTAGCCCCACCTGAGAGCCTTCATTTAGGAGTCCACATTAGAGGAAGCACAACTCATTCTGATATACAGTATCTATCCCCTGCCCCTGTTATCAGACCCCTCATCCCATCACACACACACACACACACACACACACACACACACACACACACACACTAGGTGCCTGACAAACCACCCCCCTCTGAGCCCGTAGCTGTTTTCTGCCCATTAGCCTAGGCCCAGTCTATGACATTCTGGGGTGGCCCCGTCTCTGACACCCTGAGGTTAGGCAGAGCTCTGAGATGACATTGCTCATTTGGATTCTAGGAAGGATGGCTGTTCTTCAAATTAAACCAGTTCTCTCTGGACCCCCGCCACCGCTCCCTCCCTCACTGCTGGCCCTGGGGAGAGCTTTGAACAATTCCGTAGAAAAGGAATCTGCCAGGAGGCAGCTGTGTGACTCTGAGGAGTTCCTTTTAATCTCTTTGGCCTCAGTTTCCCTGGACTGGACCTGCTCCACCAGCTGTCTGGACTGAGGACAGCAAGTGGGGTGGGCTTCATAGGAGGAAACCAGGCCCTGGAAATGAGGGCAGGGGCAAGGAAGGAAGCTCACAGCCTCTTCAGTTGCCACTCCTCTTCTGTCCCCTGAGAAGTAGGCTCTGAGGAAACTGTCAGGGCAGGGCAGCATGCATTCTCCAGACCAGGGGTGGGCAAGCTTCTTTTCCCCACATGGCTTGTCTCCAGATGAGGCCTCACACCAGGGAAGGCAGAATATCAAACAGATGGGAAGGTGGGTGGGATGAAGAATAAAGTGGAATATTTATGATAAAGGTCACTCTAGCAGCCTGCTGGGACCCCCCTCCCCCCGGAGGGATGATGTCCCCAGCCTGCTAAGAAGCTAAACAGGGACCCTTCTTTCCAGGATAAAGCCCCATCCCTAAAAATAGAGTCCTTTAAAAAAAAAATCAAAACCCAGAAGCAAGCCTCAGCTCCCACCCCTATAGACATCAAAGGTCCCTTACAAAAGGGCCCTGCTTTATATGTCACAATACTAGAGGCAACCCCGGTGTATGAAAACCTTTATTATTTAGACCCACACAGCTCAGTTAAGGGCTGAAGGAAAAGAGAGAAACCATGAAAGGGAAAGGCAGAAGCTGGTTTCTGCAGTCCCTCGGCTTGTGGAACTTGCTGGGTGGGAGGCTCAGAAGGGGACACGGAACCTAAAGGAGCGAAGTTGGAACGGGCAGCAAGGGTCAGGGCGCAGCTCCAGAGGTGAGCCCGAGTCCTGGAGGAGACAGAGAGCGAAGCTGGTAGAGTGAAGCAACCTGTGCCGGGAGGCTGCAGGCGTTCCCCAGCACCGGCACATCACTAACGTCAAGCGCGGCTAAGCAGCCGCCAGCACTAATTAGGTGCAGATGCAGGCGCAGTGCAAGCCTGGGCCAGGAGCGGCTCCCGGAGGCGCGCGCTCCAGGCGCAGCCACCGCCTCTGCAGCAGGGACCAGCAGCTGCCCGGAGCCCAGAGCTTCCCCGCGGCACCACGGCGCCCCCTCACGGCCATCTCAGGTGGAGAGCCTGCGGAGAACCGCGGAAACAACCACCGGGAGCCTGGGATGCCTGAGCCTTTAGTACATCCCACGCGCATTCTGATTACCTAAAGCGTGTTTTAAAATCCTGACGCCTCGTCGTATCCCATGCTTATTAAATTTGTATATGGGAGTTGGATTCAGACACCAGGGTTTCAAAAACTCTCTCTGTAGGAGATTCCAGTCCACAGCAAAGTTCAAAAGCAGCTGTCCTACAGCGGTAGTTCTGAACTTGAGCTGCATTGGAACAACCTGGGGGCCAGACAGCATGAGGCATGGACTGCTGGGGCGACACCCTGGAGTTTCTGATGCCATAGGTCTGTGGCTGGGTCTTGTGAATGAGCTTTCACTCCCCAGGACATAAGCGGGGCTGGCAGAGATTGAGCGCTGGCTGGGAGCTTGCTAGAAATTCAGGCTAAGAGGCCACCTTCCACCTGCTAATCACGATGTTTTGACACACACGAGTGAGTCCTCTGATATCACGGCTGAGAAGCGCTATTTTAAGCACTGTTTGGTCAGAGCTCACACACCAAGCTGGCAGGAGTGCTTCTCCTGACACCCCAAGAGTGGCAGATCTGCCGGCCAGATAGGACTTCCCAGATTCTTGGATCCAATTATCTTGAACATTGGATGGAAGAAACTGAGACCCAAAGGATAGATGCCCCAGAGCCTGGGTTTCAGGGTGACTCATTGTCCCTGTGGTCTCTGATCCGTCTCCATCAGTCAGGTAGCAAATTGACATGGGCTGCCTCTGCCTTGCCTCTGCTCTGCTTCATAGAAGGGGCTGAGGAAGCAAGTCAAGACACGGGAAAATGGCAGCAGAGAGTGGGAGGTAAGCAGGTGTACAAGGCAGCAGTTTAGAGGTTCTGTCAGCTTCTGACCCTCCCTGCCTAGACTCACAGCCGTGATCACCTGCTTGTAACTGTTCTTCTGAATTCCCAGGGATGGATGAACAGAAGCAAGTCTATAGCACTGAGCATCCTGTCCCCAAAGGGAGCTCCAGCCACAGCATATGGTGGGTTTCCATCTTTTTTGTAGTTGTCGTCCAGTTTTTTGGCTAAGTGTTGAGTGGCCATACAGTTGAGGCCTCTGGACCAGGGTGGGGGATGTCCTACTGTTTGGCCAAAAGAGGAAGGAAGATGGGTGGGGCTAGGAGAAGAGGAGAATGCTGGGTAGAGAGGCAGAGAGGCACCGTGAGAGATGCTATGTAGCAGAGGAAGGAGTAACAGGTCCAGACCCTTCTCTGGTAAGCCAAGACCCCGTGGAAATACATGGATTTATAGAAATGGGTTAATAATTAAGACAGAGCTAGCCAATAAGAAGCCCTAGCGATCGGCCAACAATTTAGAAATTAATATATGTCTCTGTGTGCTTATTTGGGGCTAAAGCTGTGGTGGGGCCAGATGGGAAAGAAACTCCAGCAATAGGACCATTATTCTTGTGGGTAGTCTCGGGGGAACACGGAGGCATAGAATGGTTCTTTTTTGATCATAGTATAGAGCCCATGTAAGAAGCTAAATAAACACATGAATACCCATGCATAACTTCATACATCTGGAGAGTTCAGTGTCCACAAAGGAGTAGGTGGGTACTTGAGAGACACTTGTATGGCCCAGGAATACCAGGGTAGGCTTCCTAGAGATATGATGGCTATTACAAAAGGGGCATTGTAGATGCTGGATGAGAACAACATTAGTGTTATTCTGTTATTTCGCTGCTCTGCTACTTCACGTTATAGTTTTATTGCCATGACCAAGGCAACTCTTCCCCCCACCCCCCCACCCCCACCCCCCCCACCCCCCACCCCCCCACCCCTCATCCCCTACCCCCCCACCCCGGCAACTCTTTTAAAAGAAAGCACTTAACCAGAGGTTTGCTTAGAGTTTTAGAGGTTTAGTCTATCATCATCATGGTGGGAGGCAGACGGACATGGCTCTGGAGCAGCAGCTGAGAGCTTTACATCCTGATCCACAGGCAGCAGGCACAGGGAGAGAGAGAGAGAATGGGCCTGGTGTGGGCTTTTGAAACCTCAAAGCCAGTGACACACCTTCTCCAGCAAGGCCACACCCACTCCAAATCCATACCTCCTAATCCTTCCCAAAGAGTGCCACCCCTAGTGACTAAATATATGAGCCTATGGGGACCATTCTCATTTAAACCACAACAGGGCCCTAGTCACTCCCCTATCCTGTCTGCAAAGAGCCAGGAGTGCGTGAGCCTCACAGCAAGACTGATAGCTGTAAAGAGGACGTCTGCCTGGAAGAAGGACTCATAACAAGATGGCCGAGGCTGAAGAGAGACAAGGGTTCTGGAGTTACAAACTTTTTCCAGGATCCGACAGAAAGCCACCTACACTACAATGTCGGTTGTGAAGATGATGGAAGCTTCAGGAAGACTGAGTCTTTCCGGAGGCCAGCATGTTACCAAGCTTTGACTGTAGGGAATGAAATGAGGACATACTGCTCCAAGGTGTGGTTGAGGAGAAGGTTTTTATTGTAGACATGAGGGAGCGTGCAGCCAGAGGCATCCAGAAGAATCCAGAGCAGAGAGAGAAAGTTGTATATTGAACATGGCCAGCAGACTGAAATGGATGGGAGGATGGGAGGGGGGAGGCTGAGGAAGAGGAGAGGAGGAGAAAGACAGAGGGAGGGAGGGAGAGAGGGTCAGGTAGAGGAAATGAAAGAGGGGAGAGAGAGAGAGAGAGAGAGAGAGAGAGAGAGAGAGAGAGAGAGACTCAAGAGAACATGTGGCCAAATAACATGTGGCCAAATATCAGGGTTCCATAGGAATGGGAAGCTGGGGGAGGGGAGGCCAAGCCCCTGGGCTGGAGAGGTTTAGGGTAGGATGAGGTAAGAAGAGCTGAGAGGAGCCACAGGTAGGTACTGAGTAATCCTGGGGCCAGCATCCACTGTGATATGCTAATAGGCACTATGGTTATCCATTTGTCCTGAGTTTGTTTGGAACCCAACATGTAGGATCTGTGATTGAAGTATCCCTCATGTTCTTTGCCCAGTTATAGCATTCTATAGTCTATATATTCATTTCCATTTTTCTCCCAAAAACCTCTGAGCGAATAATCAATTTTTTCATATTTAATTATTTTTAGGTATTTGTGTATTTTCCCTACATGTGTGTAGTTAGATCACATGCATGCTTAGTACCTGCAGAAGCCAGAAGGCATCAGATCCCCTGGAACTGGAGTTATGGGCAGTTCTGAGCCAGAAACTGAACCTAGGTCCTCTGCAAGAGCAGCATGTGCTCTTAACTGCTAAGTCGTCTCACCAGCTCCCAAATGATCGATTTTTCATGTTAAAGTCAAAATGGAGTGGCTATTTGTTCTCTTGTGGACCTCACTCTTTTGCATTCCCAGCTACATTGCCCTATTATCTGCTTCACAGAAAACAAAGACACTGAAGTTAAACATTAGCCAGAATGACTGAGAATGTGGCAAAAGGCATAGCCCTGGCATAGGGGAGCAGAGCCCCCTAAGCCCAGTTGATTGTTCAAACAGGAAGAAACTCTGTGGCAGGCCACATCTCCAAGGAACTGGGGGCCAGCCGATTCCAAGAAATACTTTTCATTGCAGTCAATAAATATTTACTGAATTCCTGTGTGGGGCTAGCCACACCAGGGCACAGAAGGGTTCAGGCAGGGCAACTCCAATTACATGCAACAACAGCTCTCGGGAGGCAGGAAGGAGGGTCTTATGGCAGCAATAGGCAATCTAGAAGAAGAGAAGGAGGCAGAGGCCTAGGTAAAGGGGACAGCATGAACAGAAGACAAACAGAGTGTTTGGTAAATAGCCAGTGTGGCAACAGGATTTGGGGTGCACAGTGCAAGGAGGGAGTTTGGTCAATGGTTCAGGACTGGAGGGCAGCTTGGGACCTATATCAGTCAGGGTCCTCTAGGGTCTGGAATGAAATCTCTCTCTTCCCTCCCCCACCTCACAGCTGTAAAGGAGATTTATTAGAATCACTTACAGGCTCTGGTCCAACCTCTAAGTCATGACTTTGGGGATCCCCTTTGGGGAGCCAACAACCTAAGACCATCTGCATATCAGATATTTACATTGCGATTCATGACAGCAAAATTACAGTTATGAAGCAGCAATGAAAATAATTTTATGGTTGCTGATCACCAAAACACGAAGAACTATACTGAAGGGTTGCAGCATTAGGAAGGTTGAGAACCACTGAGCTAGTCCAACAATGGGCTGTCTACCAACAGAAGGTCCAAGAATCCAGTAGGTGTTCAGTCCGTGAGGCTGGATGTCTCAGCTGGTCTTCAGTACACGCTGGAGTCCTGAAGTAGGCTCAAAGGCCAGTGAAGGAAAGGCAAAGAGAGCAATGTTCCTTCTTCCATGTCCTTTATATAGGCTTCCAGTATGAAGTGTGGAAGGGGGGCCTTCCCACCTCAAATATCCAGATTAGAACTGGGTCTTTCTTCTTCCAGTGATTAAGCAAAACCAGGAGACGGTGGCACATGCCTTTAATCCCAAAACTTGGGAGGCAGAGGCAGGCTGATCTCTGAGTTGGAGACCAGCCTGGTCTACAAGAGCCAGTTCCAGGACAGCCAGAGAAACCTTGTTTCAAAGAGGAAAAAGGAAAAAAAAAAAAAAAGAATAAGCAAAAATCCCTCACAGATGTGCACAACCAGTTTTGGGTTTTAGTTGATTCCAGATGCAGTCAAGTTGACAACCAAAAAGGGCATCGCAGGACTAAACAGAGCAAGCTAGCTTTGAAACAAGCCTAAGTTTAGAAGTTAAAGGGTCTCATCTAAGTCATTGACTGACCAGATAAATACCTGAGAATGACCTTGGGGTAGTGGTAGGGAGAGTGGCCCACTGTGCTGGAAGCCTCTGGGCTGTCGTGGATGGCAGTAACAAGGGTGAGACCACAGGGAGGAGAGGCGAGATGGCTGTCTTCTGACTTACTGGGCAGTGGGAGGTGACATTATGCTATGTGCCAGTTAGTTTTTGTCAACTTGACTTAAGCCGTGGAGTCACCTGGGAAGAGGGAGCCTCAACTGAGGAACTGCCTCTATCAGATGGGCCTGTGAGCATGTCTGTGGGGCATTTTCTTAATCTATGATTGATATGGGGGGACAGCCCAATGGGGGTGGCGTCTTCCCTTGGCAGATGGTTCTGGGTTTTAAAAGGAAACAAGCTGAGGGGTTTGGAGAGACAGCTCAGTGGTTAAGAGTGAAGGGACTCTAGCCTGGCTGAACATGGCAGATACGGCTCTGGCAGGCCTTGTCCTTCTCCCCCATTCCCGATGCATTGTTAAAAATCACTAGATTACATTCTTGGTTGGGGATTTAGCTTAGTGGTAGAACAATTGCCTAGCAAGCACAAGGTCCTGGGTTCAGTCCTTAGCTGGGGGGGAGTGGGGGCTGGGTGCAAAATAACAAAGCCAGGTTGTTGTGACACAAGCCTTTAGTCCCAGCACTCGGGAGGTAGAGGCAGCCACAGAGGCAGCCAGATCCCTGTGAGTTCAAGGCCAGCCTGGTCTACAGAGCTAGTTCCAGAACAGCCAGAGCTGTTACACAGAGAAACCCTGTCTCAAAAAGAGAAGAAAAGACTACATTACATTTCTGAAGCTAGTCACCAAGGTCCTGGTTTGGCCACTTCCTCCTTCTGAGGCTGACCACCAAGGTCTAGCTATCAAAGTATTGACATCCAGCAATCAAAACTTCCCTTTGGTTGTTCTAATTAACATGCCCAATTAAAAATAAACACCTCATCCTAAAATGGGGTTTCCCCTTTTACCTTTATAAACTGCCATTTGCCTATGGACCAATCTTTCTATCCAGAGTCCTTTGTCCCTATGGGACAAATACTCCTTCCCTCTCCCTTACCCCCGCCCCCATCTCCCTCTTTCTCTGTCTCCTGTCTTTGTCTCTTATTCCCTGCCCTCTGTCCCTCTGGAGCAAATAAATCTCCTTTGTGCTGAGGACTTGGTCTTGGGGTGTCTTGAGATAACTCCGGGGTTCCCAACGAAGAACACTTGTTGCTCTTGTGGAGGAACTAGGTTAGTTCCCAGCACCCACATAGCAGCTCACAAGTGTAACTAGAGTCCCAGGGGATCAGACACCCTCTCTGACCTCTGTCACATAAACCCCTTTCTCTCCCTTGTCACTCTGATCAGCCTTTTATCACATGACAGAAAATCCAAAGAAGGACAGACCCCCACCACTGTTATCCTCTGACTTAGTGCTGTCCCCAGAAGTCGTTATTATCAGCCACGACCCAGCAGGAGCCAGAGGGGCTGAACAGAATGTTGAGGCAGTCTGGAGTTTAGCAGCAGGTGGAAGGCTCCAACAATGGCGGCAAATGACTAGAAGAGAAATCAGAGCAGTTCTGGAGATGGGTCTGAGCTTAGGTCATCAGGTCGTACTTCTCCCTCAAGCTAGCTCCTCCTCCGCTCTCCTGCTCTGCTCTACTACCTACTTTTGGCCAAACCTATTTGGGAGCCCAGAGAACCAGAGACTTGGAGACACGTGTCTTGAGATAGAAAGCAGACATAAGAGGACCCAGAGTAGACATAAGGGCAGCTAGCAAATGCCCAATGCCAGGACACCAGAGGAAGCAGCTGAGCCGATATGGAGCTTAGAGCTGAGCATGGAAAGTGGGGGGTGGGTCCCAGAAGGGGAGAGGCGCCCAGTCTACAGTTTACCCTGACCAGTGGAGGCTGGGTAGGTTAGGTATGAGCATGCTTCCCTAGCTGGGACAAAGGTGACTCACACTGGAGTCACCCAGTCCTAGAACTGAGTCTCCTGGGGAGACAACACAAAGTGCTGTCTGGCAGCTCAGTGACATGCCAGGCCTCGGGACTGGGAGAGAGGATGGAACTGTCCTGGTAGGAATAAAGAGACTTGTGCCCCACCCTTTGGCTATTAGACTGTTGAGACAGTGGATCCCCAGGAGCTGGGATTTCCTCAGGAGAGTCATGCTTCTGACAACTTTTCAGATCGTCTTGGGGGAGAGATTGGAGCTGAAACAATGGTACATGGGACCACACCTTGGCCAGATCTGCTTAGCTATGCAGACCTCTTATTTTCTATTAAAACCCAAGCCACAGGTGTGTACCTCAGAGATGGCCTTGGACTTACTGTACCTTCCCGTGTGTTCCTTTCCCCAGGGCAGCCACACAGAATAAGTTTCTTTGCGTTTCACTGTTAGGTATCTCTTGAATTGGTGGATTGAGAACAGAGTGCCTAACAGCTTGCTGGGGCTAACCCTGGCCCTAACAACTCCAAAACAAGGGTAGTGTGGTGGAAACAGGCCTGGCCTGGAGATGCTGTCATGCCTGGGACACCTTCCCAGTTCTAACAACAAATCAGTATGACTTCAGAAAAGTGAGCCATGCTCTCTGAACCTCAGTTCCCACCCAGAAGCTGGAGTTCACACTTCCCTTGTTTCCAGAATCAAAATCATGTAAGAGTACTTCGTGAGCAGCTGGGCGTTGGTGGCGCATGCCTTTAATCCCAGCACTCAGGAGGCAGAGGCAGCAGATCTCTGTGAGTTTGAGGCCAGCCTGGTCTCCAGAGCGAGTGCCAGGATAGGCTCCAAAGATACACAGAGAAACCCTATCTCAAAAAACCAAGAGAGAGAGAGAGAGAGAGAGAGAGAGAGAGAGAGAGAGAGAGTACTTCGTGAGCACTTCATAAGGCTGGGAATACACAGGTGTCAGGGTGTAGGCAAGGCTTGGCAATGCTACTATCCGGGTGAGTCACTTGGGCCAAGAACTTATTTGAGGCTGGCAGGCTTCTTGGCGTTATAAATACCCACAGAAGTGGCACCACAGTTCTGCTTCTGACTGCTGTGCTGGAAGGTTGATTTCTGGTAAGTTTTAGCAGGTTGGTCCTGTCTCTGGACATTCCATCCAAGACCAACCACTTACATTTGAGCGGACTCAGAAGGCAGAGCGACACTAGGACACCAATGGAGCCATATATGCTGCCTTGTCTTTTTGCAGCGTGGGCCTGTGGCCTTGTTACAGACACCAGGGAGGTGATAGACCTGAGGGTGAATCCCTGTAGGAACATGGAAGCCTGGGTTCTGGACCCCACACAGATGCCACATGTGCTGATATGTGTGACATGTAAGTAGGGGAGGGTTTGTGCCACCACACATGTGTGGAGGTCAGAGGACAGCTTTGTGGAGTTGGTTCTTTTCTTCTACCTTAATGTGGCTTCGAGGGATCAAATTCAGGTCATTGGACTTGCACGGCAAGCCCTTTTTGTACCTACTGAGCCATCTCAGTGGTCCTGGGATGAAAGATTTATTTTGGCTCAGAGTTTTGAAGTTTTTAATCCATGGTCAGTGTGTTGGATAGTTTCATGTCAATTTGGCACAGACTAGAGTCATCTGAGAGGCGGGAACCTCAAGAAAATGCTTCCATAAGACTGGGTTATCCTCAAGCCTGTAGGGCATTTTCTTAATTAGTGATTGATGGGGGAGGGCCTGGCCCATTGTGGGTGATGCCATCCCTGGGCTGGTGGTCCTGGGTTCTATAAGTGGGCTGAACAAGCCATGTGGAACAAGCCAGTAAGTAGCATCTCTCCATGGCCTCTGCATCAGCTCCTGCCTTCAGGTTCCCTCTCTGCTCTGTTTAAGTTTCTGTCCTGACTTCCTTCAGTGATATAGCCAAATAAACCCTTTCCTCCCCAACTTGCTTTTGGTCATGGTGTTTCATCGCAGGAATAGTAACCCTAACAAAGACATCAGCTTGTTTGATTGCTGTGGCCAGTGAGAGCATTTGGCAGAACAAAGCTATTTACTCACAGTTGCTAGGATGTATAGAAAAGGAGGAAGGGGCCACGGACAAGGGACATCACTCCAGGGCACAACTCCAAAGTCCTTGTCTCTACTTAGTCCCTACCTCCTGCTTTTTTCCATCTCTCAGCACCAAGGGGTTAGGTCTGAGGCCTCAGGATCTGACCATCTCCCAAACCACTGCCTTAACACATGAGCCTCCTGGGGAACATAGTTCAGCCTGAAAGGTTCAGGCATTATGCTGGCCTGCCCCTGTTACCTGGTGGAATCCACTCAGGCAATACCCTGGTCAGCCCAAGGTTCCATGGGAAAGAAGTCTGCACGCAGGTGCAGAGGACCCCTTTAAAAGATAGGCCCCTGCCCTCTCTCTCTCTCTCTCCCCCTGTTCCTGCTCTCTGTCCCCTCTCTCTGTTTCCCCGCTCTGTCTCTCTATGGCGACCGGCCATGGCGGTCAGCCATTACCCTGTTCCTCTTCTTAGTCTCCCCATTCTACCGGGCCTTATAATAAACTTATAGTCAATATGTCTGTCTCAATATTTCTCTTTTCTTCTTTTTAAACAAAAGAATAACACAGCCCGTTCTGGTTCTACAGGCAGGAAGAGGCCCTTTAGATCGCTTTAACAGAGAACTTTAAACCCAGGTCCCCCAAACGGTGTGAAAAATCTAAGAGTATATTTCCTTTGGTTCCTGGCAGCCGGTGGGCCAAGAACGTTTCCAGGTTAAGCCCCCGGATCCAGCAGCTGCATCCCTGCCCCAGCCCTGCTGTACACATGTTCCCCACCTCAGGAAACTTTCTGTGCTTGCGCTCTCTCTCCTTGCTTCTTTAGCATCCTGGCCTGTGTGGATGCTGCCCTGCCCTCCAGAATCTTTTCCTTCCTCCCCCTTATCACACCTCATTTCTCCAGTCCTCATGATTCAGCCAAGCATCGTCACCCCTAGAAAGTCTCCCTGGGTACTCTCACACCATTCTCCTAACAGAGTGAGCTATATACCCCAAATCACCCCGCCCCCATGCTCGACCCAGCCTGCAGGATGTTCTCAATGCAGAGGTGGGGTCTGTGTCCCTTCCGTTGGGTCTGAATGGGATTGTCGTACCCTGGCAGGTGATGGCTGTAATAATTCAGGCAGACCTGGCCCCACCCCTTGGGAACCTAGCACCGTGCCTCTGCGCATGGCAAGCAGTGCCATGGCTCTCTCTGTAAGCAGGTTTGGAGGTCTCTTTAAGAGGCAAACTCCACCCACTTTCCCTCCTCTCTCTCTTTGTCATTTCTTTGAGGAGGCAGCTGTCTCTGAGTGTGTCTCTGTCTCTTTCTCTTTCCTCTCTTCCTTTCCCTTCCTCCCTTACCTTTCCCCAATAAACTTTCCACAGAAGTTCTGTCTGTAGGTCTCTGCCTGTATCCCACCCACCATTGTCCCTCATCCACCGTGGGACCCACTGAAGGTCCCACCTTTGCGCCGTAATTATAACAATGACCGTGGAAGCCCTGCCTGTGACTTCTGGAGCTGAGTTTAGAGGACAACACTTCTCTTCTGCCTCTCACCATGGGGACACATGAGGGAGTCCTGGTCACAGAGAGAGGCTGCACCCGATGGCACAAACAGATTGTCCCAGTGCCTTCTCTGCACCCTGACCCATAGTAAGGCAAGAGTCTCAATGAGCACTGCTATTTTAAACCATGGCATTTGTCACTCAGCAATGAACAGAGACACTTCTCTGGGGATCTTTGCCTCCTGCTCATCCAAGCATTTTTTCTCACCATGTGGTGACAGTGGCTGTGTCTTCTGCTATATTTCAGTCACTTGGGGACTGGGGTCATTGTGCCAGCTGCCTTCCTTGACCAGACACATTCCTCAGTGAAACCTTGTCTCAAAAAAAAAAAAAAAAACCAACAACAACAACAATGGTAATAATAATATAAAGGATGTGTCTTAACTGGACACCCTCACCTGGACTTCTGACTCCAAACTCTGGCCCTCACACGCTCCAGTCACAGTGGCTGCTACTAGTCATGGGTTCTGCCGGCATCTGCTTGGGACCGGCTGACCATGTAGGCATTCCCTATCTCTTAGCACCTGGAATATTGACCATCTCTGTGTTAACTAAGCACAGGAAATATACATGCAGTGATATTGCACTGGATTCCACCATCACAGGGTCTCTCAACCTTCCTAATGCTGAGACACTTTAATACAGACACACAACATGATGGTGACCCCCAACCACCAAGTTATTTTGTTGCTACTTCATAATTGTAATTTTGCTACTGTTATGAATCTTAACCTAAATATTTGATATACTGGGTAGCTGACCTGTGACAACCCCAAAGGGGTCACCACTCACATGTTGAGAACCAATGCACTAGTGTACCTGCTGCCCGAAGAAACACACAAATATATGTTCTCTCTCACACATACATAGACACACACACACATATACACATGTACACATGCATCCACACACACAGATACACATGTACATGCACAGAATACGTATACACATACTCACACACACACATAAATACACACACACACATAGACCACACACAGACATGCAGTCTCTTACACATACATGCAAACACACATGCACACTCTTACACACATAGACTCATACATATACAATCTTCTGCTTTGGTTTGGTTTTTGGTTTTTTGGTTTTTTAACACAGGGTTTCACTGTGTAGCTCTGGCTGTCCTGGCACTCACTCTGTAGACCAGGCTGGCCTCGAACTCATAGAGATTCACCTGCCTCTGCCTCCCAAGTGCTGGGATTAAAGGCGTGTGCCACCACTGCCCAGACAAATACACACATACTCTTATACACACACACAATAAAAGCCAGCCAACTAACCAAGATGGCAAAGACTCTTTGATGCCTTCTCCCTAGACTAGCTTCAAACAATTGCTTGTATTACTTACCGCCTAGGTTAAATGTGTTTCTTCTGTACTAAACTAGGAATCAAGTGACCTATGCTATGTCTATCTCACAAACGGGGGCTATATAAACACTTAGGGGTACGAACATGTGCACACATCTTATCTCTGGAAAATGAGCTCACAAGGGTCAGGACATGCTCTGCAACTTCCTTCTGCATATCTCCATCTTGTCTGTGTCTCTGAGGCTAGCATCATTCCAGCTAAGGGCTGGGCAGGAGGCCACGGGCTGTGCAGTCACCAGTCTTCAGTTTATAGTGAGCTGTCAGTGGGTGATGGATGCCCAGGGGTGGACTGTAAATAAGAGCAATGGAAACACAGCAGGCCTCAGCCTCCCTCGGGACACATGTCCCCTCCATCAATCTCTCGAAATGACTGCTTAGCACTCAGGCTTCCGCCTGACCCAGCTCCCAGCGGGCCTCAAGCATTCTTCAGGGGGCAGCATCCCCTCCCAGGCCCAGATCAGGTAAGCTGAGAACCCATTCCTTGGTGCCTTGCCAGCACACTTCCTGAATGACAGAGACAAGCAGGACATTTTTTTGTCAACCCAGACATCGTCCCTCCCAAGCCAGGCACCACAGAGCAGAGCTGCTTTCACTCTGCTGGGCCAGCCAGGATGGATGCTGAGTCACAGTGGTCCTACACAGCAGCTGCTTCCCTAGCCGACATGGAAAAGTTACTCTTTGTGGTCTTTTCAGGGTGGGAGGGCGTAAGCCAAAGTACAAAAACTCAACCGTTACACACACTTGTTCTGGACTTGGATATGGCAGTTACTTTTTCAAAACATATTTTAAAAATTACTTTTGGTTGTGTCTGTATGTCTGAGTATGTGCATATGAGTGCAGGTGCCAGACAAGTTGGATATTCCTGCAGCTGGATTTACAGCTGCTTTCGAGTCACCTGATATGGATGCCGGGACTCAAACTTGGGTCCTCTAGAAGGGCAGTGTGTGCTCTCAACCACTGAGCCTTCTCCAGCCCCAACAGTTGCTTTTAATTACCACATTCTGTCCTTCAACCACCCTGAAAGTGTCCACCTAAAATAACAACCTTGCCCCTTCTTGCATGCAGACTCTGAAACCTACCTCCAGATACTCATGTGTACAGGTTTGGTCCACAGCTGGTGAGGCTATTATCAACAGGTGAAAGGATTTATTTTAAAGATTTACTTACTTATTTTACTTATATGAGTGCTCTATCTGCATATACACCTGCGGACCAGAAGAGGGCGCCAGACCCCCACTATAGATGGCTGTGAGCCACCATGCGGTTGGTGAGAATTGAACTCAGGACCTCTGTAAGAGCAGCCTTTGCTCTTAACCACTGAGCTCTCTCTCCAGCCCAGGCGATTAGATCTTGAAGGCTCTGACAACCAACGAATTAACCCATTGGTGGATTCATCATGTCATGGCATTATTGGGAAGTGGGGCTATCTGGAAGAAGTGGGTGGTCGGATGCATGGCTTTGAGGGCTATGGCTTGTGTCAGGCCATACCCAATTCTTGCTCTGTTACCTCGAAGGCCGTAATGTGAGCAGCCACACTTTCCTTTCACCTCCTGTCATGACGCTTTCCTCTGCTTCAAGCCAGACACATGGAGCCAAATGCTGATGTACCGAAACCTCAGAAACAGTGAACCGGAACCCTGCCTCCTTCTACGCTGCTCAGGTGTTTGCCACAGAGATGAAGAGTTGTGTTACACATGCATCAACAGCCCTGTGAAAGAGTTTCAATCATATATTCTCAGGTTAAGAGTGAGAGATGCCCAGGTGATTGTCAGTCGGGTGCTCGCTCAGCACCTGCATCTAGATCGTGTTGACCAGAGTCACAAGGGGAGAGAAACGTGAGATTCCACAAAGCCAAACAGAGGTCCAGAGAGACAGTGACTTCCTTAAAGTCATGGTCAGATGGGAAATCTAGGTTACGCACACCAGAACACTTGATATCTAAAAGCAATCCTTCTCCAAGTGGGTAGAGGTCACCTAGAGGTCACACACAGTGACATAATGTTCTAATCCCAGTGCCCAGCATAGAGGACCACTGTGCTAGACACTGTCCATGCTCCATTTGAAGTCACGGACCCCTTCCTAGCTCCCCCCTGGTTTCTATGGCTCACTGGCCTCCTGTAACCAGAAGGGGACATCCTCTAGCCACTGGCTGATTCTGAACTCAGCTTTTTTGCCTAAGTTGAAGCAAACAATAATAAATAATTTGCATTTCAGAGGGCCCCTGATCATCACAGAGGCCTCCCCCGACTACACCCAGTCCTGTGTTCCCTACTCCATTCTAAATTCTTCTGAGGTCACCTCTTTAGATTTGTTTGCTTGTTTGTTTGTTTGTTTGTTTTGCTCTACTGAGGGCCTCTGCATGCCAGGCAAGCACTCTACCACCAAACAGAACCCCCGGCTCCCTTTTACTTTTTATTTTGAGACAACATCTCACAAGGTTGGCCAAGCTGGTTTTGGACTCACTCTGTAGCCCAAGCTGGCCTTGAGCTTCTGATCTAACCTCTTTCTCCTCAGGAGCTGGGATGACAGGCCTTTGCCACTTGGGCCTAGCTATCCCCTCTCACTAACTGCACCTGTATCATCCCTTCAACGTTTGACTCTGCAGAGCCTGACCTAAGGCACCAATAGTTTGTGAAATAGTGAGTGGCTCTCAGCCACCTCCCATCGCAGAAAGAGGAGAGTGAAAACGCCCTGGATGAACAACCCTGAACAAAGCAGGATGAGCTAGAAACACTGCGTTTCAGGTCCGGGAAGCTGAAGCCAGGAGTCCCCAGTCTCCAACTGCCTCCTCTCATGCAGGCTTCAGGCAGTCATTCCAAAGCAACATCTCGACAGTCTGCCTTTCTTTCATCACTGCCAGGGATCTGTGCTGAAGAGCAGGCGCTCTGGAATGCCAGGTCTGGCACCAGAGGTGACACTTCACTTAGCACTTACTTTTTAGTGTGTATAGACTTTGCCACACATGCTGTCAGCCCACCTCTCCCCGACAGCCACTGGGGGTGGGGGCAGGTGCTGCACACTTGGTCTCACTCCTCGGTGGAAATGTGGGCATTAGGAGCTGCAGGTCGGTGCTGGTGGGTGGACCCTCCCACTCCCCACCACCTCCCCCACCCACCCCCCCACGTCCCCAGAGAAGGCTGCTCTGGAAGTGTTCGCCATGCTTTTTTTGGATGCATGGCAGCCTTTAGGATGTATCTTCTGCTGGATTTCCTCCTCCAGCCTCATGGTCCTGCTTCTTCTCCCAATTCAATGGTATTTAAGCAATTGGTTGGAGCTCTGACTCCAGCGGAATGCCACCCCAGGCAGCATGCTAGGGGATGCTGGCTTTCCCAGGGACAATGAATGTGCTGTGCTCACAGTGGGGACTCTCTCAACATGATGGTGGCAGGCTGCCCTGCTTTTGCGCTCTGTGTCTGACTTTGTCACTTTCTATGTCGTCAACAAATATTCCTCAGTAAGATTCCCACATGTCCTCCAGCTTGTTGTTTTTTGCTTTTAATCTATATAGTTTGGAAATCATGTGTATAAACCTATTGGTCTGGGTCTAACAAAACAGCCATTGAATTCTAGGGGAGAAATGTCCCCTGAGCATATACAGACACTTTAAATTGGGTGCTGAGACCCTTACTTTGGCTGCCGAGGAACTCTTCATCACTGGTTTAGAAAAAGTTCCTCTTTGGTGAGTAGAAAGGTAGAATAGTGGGATTTTTTTTTTTTTTTTGCTCAAGTTCTTACATTTCAAGTTGATTACCAGCTTTGTCTGTGGGCGAGTTTGGGGTATCTAATGACAGGCACATGCCCTTGGGACCTTTGACTTGACATTTCATAGGTCCAATTTTTTTTTTTTTTTTTGGTTTTTCGAGACAGGGTTTCTCTGTGTAGCTTTGGAGCCTATCCTGGCACTCGCTCTGGAGACCAGGCTGGCCTCGAACTCTTAGAGATCTGCCTGCCTCTGCCTCCTGAGTGCTGGGATTAAAGGCGTGAGCCAGCAACACCCGGATTTTCATAGGCCCAATTTTTAAGATGCCAGGAGACTTCACAAGTTTCCTGGTTTCACAGATGTCAAAGCAATGTCACATGTCAGGAAATGATGATTTCAGATCAAAAAATAAAATTATTCCAACGACCAATACAAATCCCTCCCTTCAGGTTCTGAATCTGACCCAGAAGTGCCTAGTCCCTGGGAAAGACCCCTGTTTCCTCTTGCAGGTGGGAAGAGGCATGTGACATGCCAGCCTTGGGTATGTTTCTTTTCTTTTCTCATCACTGTGACAAAGTAGTGTAGGGAAGAAAGATTAATGATGGCTGGGGGTTTCCAACAGTCAGAGTCAAGCCCATCATGGTGGGGAAGGCAGAGTAGAGGGACCCTAATCTATAGCAGCTTCTTGTTCCCACGGTGGCAGGCTCAGGGACAGAGACTAGAGATCACAACCAAAAACAGGTATAATGTTCAAAGGTTCAATCCTGAAGGCCAGACCCCTTCTTTTGTTGTTTTGTTTTTGTTTTTATTTGTTTGTTTTCGAGACATGTTTTCGGGACAGCCTTGGCTGTCCTGGAAGTCACTGTAGACCAGTATGGCCTTGAATTTAAAGATCTGCCTGCCTCTGCCAGTTCTGGGATTAAAGTTGTGCACCACCGCTTCCTAGCCAGGCCCTGCTTCTTTTATTCATGATGTATACAGTGTTCTGCCTGCATGTATGCCTGCAGGCCAGAAGAGGGCACCAGATCTCATTATAGATGGTTGTGAGCCACTATGTGGTTACTGGGAAATGAACTCAGGACCTCTGGAAGAGCAGCCTCTAAACCTCTGAGCCATCAATCCAGCCCCAGGCCCTGCTTGCATCTTCAAAACCACAAGCTAGGGACCAAGCATCAGGACACCGGTCTGTCGGGAATACTTCAGATTCAAACCATAACAAAGAAGCTGTGTGCTGTTGTTTTTGTATGAGGGGAAGTCCTGGGGCTTCATTCCTTCCTCTGAAACAATGTGAACCTCACAGTGCAAGGAGCAGGCCTCTGCATGCTACAGCTGATGGACACAGCTGGTGAAGATGAAAAAAAAAAAGATGTGTTCCCTATCCAGGTTCAAGAACTTATGCCAGCAAGCATATTCATTGTCACCTATACCGGAGCCCAGGGAGTGGAGAGGAAAGGACAGCCAGCCAGTCAAAACATAGATAGAACTATACATAGTAGCTATGTGCTCCTGCTGGAGAGGAAGCCAGAGTCTAAGCAAAGGGTGGCACATTCCACTGTAGCTCCAGGACTCCATTCCAGTGTCATGGTCATAAAGATCCCAAAGTCTTTCTGGGCAACCAATGAGAAGAGATCTGGGGTTTGAGGTCATGGTTGCAATGCAAGGCTTGGTCACTGGTGTGTGGTTGGAAGGCTGCAGCAAGCGTAGAGGAGGACCTCGATGAGAGCTTGGTTATTGCCTGTGACCTAGTGACCCTCTTGGTATTTGTGAGGGTTACTGCTCAGGGAAGTTATTGGTAAACAAGGCTGGGGCCGAAATCACTGTGAGTTATAGCAGCACAAAAGGAAGCAATGAATGCTGATAAGACATCCACATCCACAGAGGAGCCCTTGGAGGGTCTCAGACAAGAAGTCAGAGCTGAGAGCCTGCATGGGGAGGTCACAGGCCTATAGGAACACTCAACCCCTTAAAATCACGTGCTCTAAGCAGACACCCACAGCTAAACCCTGAACTGAGAACTGGAATCCAGTTGCAGAGAAGGAGGAGGGATGAGCAAAGGGGTCCAGACCAGGCTGGTGAAACCCAAGAAACAGCTGACCTGAACAAGGGGGAGCTCTTGGTCCCCAGACTGATAGCTGGGAAACCAGCATGGTGATCCAGACCCCAGGAACGTGGGTGTCAGTGAGGAGACCTCGGAAATCTATGGGGCCCCTTGTAGTAGATCAGTACTTATCTCTAGCATAGGAATGGACTTTGGGAGCCCATCCCACATAGAGGGATACTCTCTCAGCCTAGACACACGGGATGGGCATAGGCCCTATCCCAAAGGACAAGACAGACTCTGAAGACCCTCTATGGAAGGCCTCACACACACACACACACCCCTCCCCGGGGAGGGGGGGAGTAGAAAGGGTATGGGATAGGTAGGGTGTTAGTTGGGGGGACAGGGCAGGAGGGGAGGGAGAGGGAATTGCAATTGACATGTAAAACAATCTTGTTTCTAATTCAAATTAAAAATTAAAAAAAAAAACATGCTCTAGCATGAATTGGAAATAAAAGGTCATTTACAATGAAATATCCCTTCTACAATGTGTGTGAACTTCATTCACCGCGGGCCTGGTAAAGGACAGGTGTGCCTGTTCGTATTACATAAGGGGAAATGTAAAAGAAATGGATATCTGCTTTACTCAGATTAATTAAGATTTTAAAATACAAGCTATATATTACCAAGGGAAAATGATTTTCCAAAATGATGAACAACTGATATAATTCTAAAGAGACAAAGCCCGATTCTTCCAGCATGCCAGGGCGGTCCCAGAATCCTGAAGCAGACGACATCCATGCAGAGATTTCAGTAGTAGACGTAAGCAGTGCTGACTGTTGACGGGATTGAAACCTGGGCCTGCAGCTTCCAGGCAGGGGGAAGGAGTTACGGTCATCATAGAAAGTCGTTCTGCTAACGGACCACAAGAGGGCGTGCCGAGACCAGGATCCTAACATCTGCAGGTTCCTCGCCAGATGTGTCCCCAGAAGCCAGTTGAAACTCACAAGTCACGGCAGGACTTGCCTTGTGCTAGGTTGGCCAGCATTTGTCCAAACCCACCCACACCCACACCCGCTTCTCTAGAAGTACAGTCATGTCTCCTCACACAGGGCATACATTCTGATAAAGCTAAGAGGTTCTGTCAGGGTATCGGTCACACTGCCCCAAACTCAAGTGTACAGGTCGCCACTCCACGTAGCCTCATGCAATCAAGACAGTGGGCAACATGAGATGTATTTGGATGTCAAAATCTAACAGCAAGCTACCATACAGTAAGCATTTTGGTTTTTCTGTGTGTTTGTTTGTTTTCGGGTACCCCGGATGCCGTGGGTCTCACACATATAGACAGGCAGGCTGCATCTCCAGCTTCAGTAAATGATTTTTTCATAGCGTGGGAATGCACTCTGAAACAATGACAGTGCAGTACAGTAAATATGTAAGCCAGTAGATTCATCATTCACTGGCATCGTCAGAGTTAGCATGCTGTATAATTGTGTGTGCTGTACTTTTATGGCTGCTAGCAGAGTAGGTTTGTTTACAGTAGATCACCACAAACAGGTGAGCAATGTCCTCTGATGTTTGAACAGTTACCATGTCACTAGAAGATAAGAAATTTTCAGCTGTTATTATCTAATGAGACAGCCTGTGTCTGTGGTCTGTCACTGATCAAAAACATCATGTAAAAAGACTGAACAATAATAATAATAACAATACTACGAGGATGACACTTTGAAACTTATCTTCCAACCACTATCTTGTTGCACTGTGAAGTGCTGAACTGTTGGTAAGGAGACTGGGGCGCAGAGCTTAGTGGTCTGTCTATATGGCTAGCAGGTGGCAGGAAATCTCTGACCTGCAGTATTGAAAGTCACTTGGAAAAGAGTCCTTTGTGCCAGAAGGAGGCGCTATACAATGACAAGAGGAAAAAGAATATACAAGGTTTGTTTTTCTATGGTATTTGTGGCTCAATTCATTCAAACATATTCATTCCAATGTTACACCAGGTAGGTCCGATGAGGCCGGCATTCCTACCACAACCGTGGCTTAGGGTAAGTGGTGCTACTGTTGGGTGGCTTAGGGTAAGTGGTGCTACTGTTGGGTGGTACCTATACAAGCTGAGCCTTGTTCTCAACCCTGACTGTGGGTTAGAATCATGAGAAGTGAATACGCTGTCATCTATCTATCTTATATCTGTCTATCTATCTATCTATCTATCATCTATCAAAACTGGTATCAAATTCCCTACCACCTCCCATCATAATTTTAGTCAGAATCTCAGAAGATGAGGCCGAGATGCCTTGGTTTGGGTGTTTACTAGACTTTTGTTATTTTATTTTTGAGATGGGTTCTCCCTATAAAGCCCAAGTGAGACTTCCATTCCTGGGATCAAGTGATCCTTCTGTCTCAGCCCTCTGAGTAGTTAGGAATATTGATATATATCACCATGTCCAGCAAAATACCACCAAGCCACAACACCAGCCCCTGATGTTTGTTTGTTTGTTTCTAAAGACTCCTAGATGGTTCTGAGGTTCAATCAACCTCTTTGATGAAACATACAGAAACAGACCTAGCAAGAGGGCATAATTTACTAAATGTCAAATGTTCTGGAAGCAAAGGGCAGATACACTAACTTCTAGCTCAGAAAAAAAAAAAAATTCAACTCGGGTGTTTGTGGACATGGCTCAGTGGTTCTGTTCCTAGGCCCTTGCAGGAGAACTCACAATTGTCTGAAACTCCAGGTCCAGGAGATTTGACCCTCTTTGTCTGCCCTCCAGGGGGGCACTGGCACACACACTCCCATACAGACGTGTGGGAGTATATACATGCATATGCATAATTTAAACTAATATAAATCTTTAAGAAAAAAAACCTCAACTGTTATTTCAGACAGGGCCATCCCACAAGGAGACACGGCATGAGGACCCCCTGGAGACCAGGCAGCACACAGAAAGCCACTTGCTCACACAGCTTACACAGCCTGGTTGTTGACAGTGTTCTTTCCCCCAGCAGCATCACTTGGCTCAAGACCTTATTAAATTCTAATGTAATCCAGAATTATGCTTTTAAGAAATTTTTAAAAACTGTATCATCAAAAAAGAAACAAAATAACAAAAGAAAACTGTATCATTACTCTGTGAGCATGTGTGTATGGGGCTCATAGATACAGATATGTGCAGATGTGCACCTACTAGGGTATGTTTGTGAAAGTCTGTGGACAACTCTTAGGAGCCAGTTCTCTCCTTCTACCATGTGATCTGGGATCAAATCCAAGTCTTCCGTTTTATTTAGGAAGTCCTTCTATGTGCTGACCTACCAGTCCTAGGAGCCCCAGAGTTCTTATGCTTCTTGGGTCATGCCTGAACTCAGGCATTCCTTGGATGGACAGCCCTAAAGCTCCTCTAATGTGCTCCGTGCTGTTGTGTCCCCAGTGGTAGACTTCCCACCTGATGGGAATCAGCAGCCCAATATCGCAGAGCCTCTAGGCCAAGCTGTCCACCCTTGCAAGATGTGGTCCTGAGTACTCTTTTTTTTTTTTTTTTTTTTTTTTTTTTTTTTTTTTTTTTTTTTTTTTTTTTGAGACAGGGTTTCTCTGTGTGGTTCTGGCTATCCTGGAACTCACTTTGTTGACCAGGCTGGCATTGAACTCACAAAGATCCCCCTGCCTCTGCCTTCTGAGTGCTGGGATTAAAGGCATGCTCTACCACTACCCAGCCTGGATTACTCTTAAACCAAATGATTTTAGATATGGAACCAAGCGGATCTGGGAATCTGTTGCTTTGGCGAATCTGCTAGTAAGCAGATTCCTATCATTTTAAAATTCATCCATTTGAGCATCTAGATGGAGGAGGAAGCTTTGCTTCTTAGTGTAGTGCAGGCACCTTGCCCTCTATTTGCCTAACCTGCCTCTGCCCTTGTTCACAACCTCACTGTCTTCAAAAGAGAATCCCCTGAGACCAGGCCTTTCCTCTGCATCTCCTACCACACCCAACCACTTGGCCCCTCCCCAAGTGGAGGGCTGCGTTAACCAGCAGCACTGCGGTTCCCCTGGGCCTATCTTTCCACTGTTGTGGGGTGTTCACCAGAGAAGACTGCTCGGACATGGGTTTAGCCAATAGAAAGTCTTTTTTAGCCAGACAGTGACTACACTGTGTGTTTGGGATCCCAGTCTAGCCCGAGACTTTCTCAGGGTGAGCTTGTTTGTTTGTTTGTTTGTTTGTTTGTTACACAGAGTCTTACTGTGTAACTCTGACTGGTCTGGAATTCTCTATGTAGACCAGGCTGGCTTTGATCTCACAGAGATCCACCTGCCTCTGCCTCCTGGATGTTTGGATTAAAGGTGTGCGCCACCACACCTAGCAGTGGGGCTTTTTTTTTTGATTAATGATGAACGTGGGAAGGGCCCAGGCCACTGTGGACAGCACCACCCTCAGGCAGGTGGCCCTATGGAGCGTAAGAAAAGTAGCCAAACATAGCCTGAAAGCAAGCAGTAAGCAGTGTTCCTCTACGGTTCCAGTTCAGTTCTTGCCTCGTGTTCCTGCCCTGGCTTTGCACAATGATGCACTATGATACAAACTCGTAAGCCAAATAAAACCCCTTCCTCCCCCATGTTGGGTTAGTTTGGTCAATGCTTTATCTCAACAGAAACATAACTAGAACGTTCCCTGAATGCCAAGACCTTGGTAGTTTCACCCACAGACCTCTTTGTGTTTGGAGTTTACTTTCCAAGCTCCTGTCCAATTTCTCCCCTGGACTGTGAGCTGGGGGGTGGGGGAGGTAGCGGGGCACAGTGCATCTTATATCTTATCAGCCTGTCCACTCTGCAGCCCTATAACCAAGTAGGAGTCTGTGCAATGATCGGGGGCGTGGGGTGAGCTAGAAAAAAGGAAGATGGAAAGAGGACCATCCATTGGCCTGAGGATGGGGCTCAGAAAGGTTCGAGCACACTCCCAGCTCCTAATTTCTGGGCCTCCCATTCTGCTGAATGGTTATGGGGAGTTGGTGGGGACACAGCTGAGAAGGGCTGGGGCTAATCATATGGAGGCTGGTATGCAGCTGAGAAGTGCTGAGCCTGAGATGGAGACGTAAGACCGTCAGTGCTGAGGAGCCCGTCCTGTGAGTGGTGACTGAGGAACACCACTAGATAGGACAGCAGGGACGTCTTAGAAACCAGAGGAGAGCCGCTCAGAGTCAGATGCCCCGAAAGCCACGGCACAAAGCAGCTGCCCCGTCCACCAGCTCCCCTCCTTCCTGTCCTGACACATTCACTTCTCAGGGGACAGCCATCTTGTGTGCCCAACAGGCAAAGCCTCACTGCCTGTCTGAGAGCCGCTCAGCTGGCCTTTGCTTGCCTAAGGCACCACCTTTCTCCTGGGTGCAGCTTGAGAAGTGGCCAGGACAATACCATTTCCCCACACATCCCTGCCCTACCCTTTTCTGGTCACCTCAGCTCCTCTAGTATCCCTCTCCTCTCTCTATCCATTGAAAATAAAATTGGGGTGAGAAGTGAAAACAGACAAAGGGCCTTTGATCTGTCAAAGGCGTGTGGCCTCTACTTTGCACACTACAGTCGTGGTGAACAGTGAACGAGCCTCAAGGCTAGAACTCAGAACAGGGAGTGGAGTGGGGTTCAGTAATTTGAAAACACTGTGACTGGGGCTGTTTCAGTCTCTAGACCAGTGGTTGTCAACCTGTGGGTCATGACTCCTTTGACAAACCTCTGTCTCTAAAATACATTTACAAATGATTCATAACAGTCATGAATTCATCAAAATTACAGTTATGAAGTAGCAGCTAAAGCAATTTTATGGTTGGTAGTCGCCACGACATGAGGAACTGTATTAAAGGATCAAAGCATCAGGAAGGTTGAGAACAACTGATCCAGGCCTTGGTGTGGTTTTCAGGGTTTGAGGATGTCCTTGTTAGACCAGTGGATTCCAAGAGGGCATGGCGAGGAAAGATGAGGGGACACTAAGTGAAGCAGGCCTCACTCCTTCCTACCCTGGAGATGTGGCCATGTCCCTTACATTAGCATCACACATTCAGCTCACTCTGCACCAAGAAGTCTTCTGACTCTATTTGCTGCACCTAGGGCCCAGCAGCCTGAGCCTCAATGGACACAACGACCCTCATGGAGCCACAGTTTGACCTCAACTCCCACTCCTGACTGGAATTGTAGGCCATTGCTGGAGAGTCGGAGCCTTGCCTGGAAGACAGCCGGATGCTCAGCCAACGACACTGGGCCTCCTCGCAGGCCAGCACCACAGTGCCCTCGGGGTTGCTGTAGGTGCACTGGCTGTGGGCCGCCCTTCCTTCCACTGCCAGATCCCAACTGCCTCCTGGCTCTCTGTCATCCAGCCCCGGGGCTAGGAAACCCAAATGGCCCGGGGTGACAGGGCACACTAGCTGCTCCTGCTTCAGGCTGGGCACCAATTGGCCCTTGAGGTAGGCTGGGCCCGCACAGTAGGTATCCCTGTTGAAGATTCCTTCACTGTAGAGGCGAAGCCAGCTGGCGAGGTAGGCCAGGTGGCAGTCACACTGCCAGGGGTTGCCGAACAAGGCCAGGTTGAAGAGGTTGTAGTTGGTGTCAAAGATGCCCCCGGGGAGCATGGTCAGCTGGTTCTTAGACAAGTTGAGCAGCTCAAGCCTGGACAGGTTCTGAAAGAGGGCTGAGTGTAAGGCTGTCAAGTTGTTGCTGTTCAGAAAGAGCCTGACCAACTGCTTGAGGTCCCTGAAGACATCCTTAGGAAGGTAGGTGATGGCATTGTGCGAGAGTGTGAGGAAGACCAGGCGGGACAGGTTGGCAAAAGTGCCCTCGGTGATGGTCTCCAGCTGGTTGTAGGACAGGGACAGGTAAAGCAGCCGTGAGGTGTGGGTGAAGAGATCAGCAGGCAGAGTCCACAGAGCATTGTCCTGCAGGTTTAGAAAGGTCAGGTTGTACAAGGAGGAGAAGACAGAGTCGGGCAGGCGGCTGATGGCGTTGTGCTGCAGCCACAGCTTCTCCAGGCTGAGAAGCTGTGAGAACACTTGTGGGGACAGCTCCTCGATGGCATTGCTGTCCAGAAATAGCTCCTGCAGGCTGCCCAGATCGGCCAGCAAGCCCTCTGGGAGGCTGGTAAGCATGTTGTTACTCAGCTTTAGTATCTGCAGGTTGGTAAGTGACTGGAACAGCCCTTTAGGGAGCTTGTTCAGAAAGTTCTGGTCCAGGTTGAGGGTTCTCAGGTACCTCAGAGGCTGGAAGAGTCTCCCAGGCAGAGTCTGGAGCTGGTTCCCCTGAAGCTGGAGGGACTCCAGGTTGTCCATGTGGTGAAAGAGGTCCTCAGGCAGAGCCACTAGCCTGTCAAAGTCCAAAGTGAGCTTCCCCAGTGAGCTCAGGTTAGAAAAGATGTCGGCACTGAGGTTGGAGAAGGAGCTGCCTGTCAGCTCCAGGTCCTCCAGCCTGGGCAGTCCCCCAAAGGCATCAGGCTCCAGGTGACAGACAAGAGTGTTGAGGAAGACCACCTTTGTCAGGTTACTGTTATTACTGAAAGCCCTGGTCTCCACTGTGGTGAAGGTAGTCTCCACAAAGACAATGTCTGTGACATGTGAGGGAATGTCCAGTGGGATGGTGGCCAGCTGCTGATCTGTGCAGAATACCTCCCTGTCAAAGCAGTCGCAACCCATAGGGCAAGACTGGGTGGGCCTGGCCAGGAGCAGAAGTGAGGCCCAGCACAACCAGGATCCTGGGAACATCTTCTGAATCCAAGGAGGACAGAAAACAAAACAAAAGGAATGCCTTTAATAAGGGCATCACACTGCAGTGCCCAGAGCACTGGAAAGTGACCCCCACCCTCAAGGCAAGACCAGACTGTGAGCAAGAATTGACCTCTTCAAGGAGGCCTTGGTTTTGGCAACAGTTGCTTGTGGGATGCATTGCTGGGGACAGAACCTAGGGTTGTACATGCTAAGAAAGCTTTACCACTGAGCCCCAGTCCCGGCTCGTGTTTTTAGCAGCTTTGTACTACCTCCCAGCAGCCTTGCAAAAGGTAGGGCCTCACTCTTATTTCCTGGAAGCAAAGGCACCAGCCACGTTGCCTATCTAGTTACCCTGCAAGTTGGTGGACATAGCAGGACCAAGGCCTGGGTCTTCTGGAGGGTCCGTGTTCTTTCCAGATTGGAGAGTGTAATGGAAAGAGTCAAAAAACCAAAGGAGATGAGCACAGGTGGTATGGAATAATATGTAAAATATGGGCAGATTAGCCCTAGGTTGGAAATTCCTAACCCATGATCCTTCTTGATTTCTAGATCTTGGCATACATTAGGGCATTGCAAGGAGGAGTTCCTGCTCCCTCCTCTTAGTTGGGTCTGCTAAGGGTGACACAGTGCAGAGACTGGGCTCCTCAGAACTGTGCCAAATGCTGTCCTCTCTACCCCGACTGCTCCCCATGGTCCCTGTACCAGGGAACTTTCTAGGGTCCAGACACAAAGGTTTTACAGGAAACCCAGGGAGACCACGCTTCATTTACTAAGTATTCATCAAGAAACAAACAAACAAAAAAGGCTATAACAGTGGTCCACACCAGTGTTGTACACCAATCACATCACTCTGGAGGCTGGGGCAGAGGAAGGTCAAGAGTTTTAGTTTTAAGTTGGAGGTTTTAGGCCTGGACTGCCTAGTACGTTCACGGCCAACTTGAGCTATATTGAGAGGGCCTGGCTAAAAACAAACAAGTACAAAAGAAACCAGTCAGCACCTACTAACAGATGAGTGGTGCAGTCTCCAGGTGCATTTTGCTTAACCCTTGGTGGACCTGTAGGTCTCACATAGAAGCTAGGAGTCCTGTATTGAAAACCACGCTCCAAAATTATCTAGAAAGAGTAGGTTCACCTTCCCACCAGGTGAGACCAACTGGTGCTCAGTAGCCCCTGCCCATCGGAAGACATGTACTCTGTAAACCACAGTGGAATCTTCTTACCTGTGTACATGACTTGTGGACATTCAAACCCTGTGAGTTTAAATCCTAGGTTCATGACTTTCTAGTCGAGTGACCTTGGGCATGTTATTATCTGTGCTTTGACTTCCTTATATGCAGGATGGGAATAATGACAGTACTGACAAGATCAGGGTCATTGTGGGCCCTGAATGAGCACGTTTAGATCAGAGACATAGAAAGAGCGAGTAATTAGGAAACTATGCTAACTGTTAGGTTGCAAGGCACCATCATTATAAAGATATTTGAACAAAAAAATGGTCATAAGAAAATATCTTGTAGCTATAATACATTTGACTTTACAAAACAAAAACAAAACAACAACAACAAAAACCCAACCAAGCAAAAAAATCCTCTGGCTGTTTCTCTGCTGCCCTCTGTTGGCAGCCAGCACTGGCTCCTGCAGAGGCCATGGTGTTCATTGAGTAGAAGGCCACAGGGCAGCTCCCCTTCTCTGGACCGAATCTGTCCAGATACCGGCTATCAGTGGGCCAGAAACATGGCCTAGAGATCTCCTGAGAATAAGAGACAAGCAGCTTTGTTGTTAATATGCCAAAGGGGATCCAGTTGTCCATCACCCTTCCTGACCAAACCCTTTGGCCACTGGTACTCAAAGGAAGTTTCCAGAAAATGGTCCCTCAGCATATATAGCTATACAACTCTGGATGTGAAGGTCCTGAAGGCCTTTTCACAAGCACAGTGACTGTGGAGGCTTGAATGAGAATGCCCCCACTCCCACCTCTCCATAGGCTCGTGTTTGACTGTTTCCATGGACTGTTTAGGGAGAATTAGGAGGTGTGGCCTTGTTGGAGGAGATGTGTCACTGGTGCCCACACCGAGCCCAGTTTCTCTTTCTGTCTGCTGCTTGTGGAACAGATGTGAGCTCTCAGCTACTGCTCCAGCACCATGCCTGCCTCTCTGCTGCCATGCTCTCTGCCATAGTGGTCATGGACTCACCCTCTTAAACTGTAAGCAAGTCCCCAACTAAGTGTTTCCTTCTAGAAGTTGCCTTGATTATTATGTCTCTTCGAAACAATGGAATAGTAATTAAGACACTGACACAACCCAGGAGTCCCTCAGCAGACCACAGGCCTCCTGGCATTGCCGCAAGGAAATCTGCAGTCATGGTTGGAAGAACCTCAAAAGGACAGCCAAGGCCTCCTGAGGACAAGTGTCACCCATTGAGCCACCAAGCTGGCTCAGAGCTCCTCTTACCCCTTTAGCCTGGGGCCTCCTCCATCACTGTCATTAGAAAACAAGGGCTGGAGAGGCTCCTGAGAAAGACAACCATCAAGAATCCAGACATTAGCTAGGCAGTGGTGCACACCTTTAATTCCAGCACTCAGGAAGCAGAATCAGGCAGATCTCTGTGAGTTTGAAGCCAGTCTGGTCTACAGAGCGAGTTCCAGGACAGCTCCAAAGCTACAGAGAAACCCTGTCTCGAGAAACCAGGAATAAAAATAATTCAGACATTGAAGAAAACTATGACCCCTTGGCCTGGTGGCACAGAAATCCAAGTGCCGAAGATTTACCCAGTCTACAGGTGTTGGAGAAGTGTCTGGCCTTTGTGGGGCTGTGGGGACATGGGACCAGGGGCAGGACTGAGAGACTGTTTGTCCACTCCCAGAGTTCTCATACATACAAGCTGCTCCTTGGGGAAGCCTAGACAAGCTCAGCAGAGGGGAATCAGGACTCCCATAGCATGTGACTCAGACACTATGGAATCGGGGTTAGCACACGTCTGACTCTAAGGGTCTTCACTGAGCCTACATGGTTTTTGTATCAGACAGGGAAAAGGTAGGGACTGGCAGGCTCACTCCTCACAGTCATAGGCCCAGAGTTATCGCACCCTCTGTCTATCACGTCTCTTCCCACTTGAAATTGTAGGGCTGAGCAGACCTGCTACCTACAGCTACCTTAGGTGTTCCACAGGCAAAGGGCCTGTGCTTCTGTGGCAGGGGCAGTCTAGGAAAGAGGGCTCTGGGAAGCTATCCACACCAGCTCAGGTCCCAGTACCCAAGGCATGGTTTAAAACAGCTATACAGATGGGCATGTGTCCTTGGGTTTGTCATCTTCTCAATCTTTGGGAGTATCCTTAGGAGAGGGACCAGAACAGTGCCCTCTAGGGTTTAGGATGAGACCCTCCTTGTTTCAGTCTACAGGGATGGGATGGGAAGGCAGAGAGGAAATGACCCATTCCCAGCCCTAGACTTGGTCCCGACCAAGAACTAGCACTCTGTAGTCAGACAGTATGGGCTCCAACCCTTATTCAATGTGTACTTTAGCTAAATTATGCATCCTGTCTATGCTTTGCTTTCTTCATTATTAAGGCAGTAATACTATTTCTTATGGGGGGTTCTCATGAGGACAAAATGAGAGAATATATAGGAAATCCCAAGTCCAGAGTGGGTATGTTGTGAGTGATCTGGCCGGAGAGTGGCCATGGTTCTCCCAAGCTCAGCAAGGCTCAGCTCTGGTCAAATGTCACCAGAGGTTTGCTGTGGAAAACCTGGTAAGCTCATGGGATCCCTTCACCATGGAGCAGGGTGACCCCTCCCACAGCCCTATTCCTAAGACTGTCCTTAGAAAAGCAGACTCTCAGAGCCTTGGCTTGGGTCCCCTTCTTAGCCTAGGAGTGAGGGAGGCTTGGCTGTGTGGTGCACACAGGAATGTACAAACACAAGAGTAGTTTGAGAAAATGAAGACTGTTTTCACCCAGTCACCCAAAACAGTCAGATGAATAATAACCCACATTTCAGAATGGGGGAAAGGCCAGATGCCCTTCCCTAAGAATGGAGTATGGGGCATGGTTGTGGTTATTTACTGGTCTTCTGAGATGCAAAGCAGGCATCTTTCACAGCTGTGACCTCTGGTGCAGACCTCCACTGTCTTTGGAGGTGGGAGTGCCCAGTGATGTGTTCTCTTGAGAGAGGGCTAGGAAGGGGACCCAAGCCAAGACTCTGAGATCTGCCTCTAGTCAGTGAAAAGGACAGTCTTAGGAATAGGGCTGTGGGAGGGGTCTCTCTGCTTCATGGTCTACTTAATTTTGGTATTTGATATTTTTATTTGCAAGGCTGTTTATAATAAAGTTTATAAAATTAAAAAAGTCTCAATGCCCATTGTGAAGGAGTGTGGGTAGTGCTGTGTGATGTCACCTCTAGAGTGATGGGACACTTTTATTGACATAATGTTTGCAGAATCAATGAAATCTGTCTAACTTCGAAGAATACATTGCTATTTATTTATTATTTAATCCTCAGGATTAAATAATAGGATCAAACCCTAGGCCTTATGAGTGTGTATCACTCTACTGCTCAGCTGCATCCCAAGCCTGTTTGTATTTTTATTTTGTGACACAGTGTTACTAAATTGCCCAGGCTGCACTTGAGTTCACTCTGTTACCCAGCCAGGCCTTGAACTCCAGTTCCTCTGCTTTAGCCCCTAGAATAAATGTGATTATCAACCTGTATGGCCAGGCCTCGCTATGCTTTAACTTTTAATACACATATGTGCATATAAACAGTAACAGATTATAGAAAACACTTTCAGTAGTTGTAAGTGAAAAATAGAATTGTGAGATACTTTTAATTTGTTTCTTTTGCTTAAAAAAATATGTGTCCACCAGCAAGGACTATACAGCAAGACCCTGTAACTGGGAGAGGATGCCATAGGAATAGATTCAGGACCACTTCCCACACCTGTTGCTAACTCATTAGATGAGTGATAGGTGGTAAAGACCAAACAAGGTCTGTAGCATGGAAAAGATTAATGGAATATCAAGAAATGAGGAATTTTGCCGGGTGTTGGTGACGCACACCTTTAATCCCAGCACTCGGGAGGCGGAGGCAGAGGCAGGCCAATTTCTGTGAGTTCGAGGCCAGCCTGGTCTCCAGATCAAGTGCCAGGATAGGCTCCAAAGCTACACAGAGAAACCCTGTCTCGAAAAACCAAAAAAAAAAAAAAAGAAATGAGGAATTTTGTGTTGTTGTTTTTTGAGACAGGATTTCTCTGTGTAGCCCTTGTTGGCCTGGAACTTGCACTATAATCCAGACTGGCCTCAAACTCACAGAGATCTGCCTGCTTCTGCCTCCCGAGTGCTGGGATTCAAGGTTTGTGCCACCACACCGAGCATTGAATGAGGGTTTTATACTACTTTATGAGAATGGTCTTAGTTACTTTAAAGAAAGTATCAAGGGGAGCCCTGCGAGCTGTTGCATGGCCACCCTCTCCTGAGTTAAAAATGCCCTAGGTCTTTTAAAAGAGCCCAGTTCCACCTGCTAACGTCCAGGCTCTCTGAACCATTTCCCAGCTGAATGTAGATGCAGCCAACACTTAAGACCACTGCAATGCATCCCGAACTTAGGCCCAAAATATGAAATTAAAGAGTTTTGCAATTCCAATGTTTCATATCAATATTCTTTTATGTGATATTTCAGTTTAGGCTATTGGTGCTTAAGCTGATAACTAACTTTAGAGAAATACAATCAAGTGTCTGTTATTCTACACCATGCTTAATGGTGTCATTTGTGAAATCAATAAAATCTAATCTCTTCTGAAAAATACTGCTCTCTCTCTCTCTCTCTCTCTCTCTCTCTCTCTCACACACACACACACACACACCACACACACACACACAGCACACGCACACGCACACGCACACGCACACGCACACACACACACACACACACACACACACACACACACACATTTAGTGCTGCCGTTAACCTTGGCCAGAAAAAGCTTCTCTCTTCAGGGGTCAGCAACTGAAGCAGAGACTCATTACTGCTGAGAATGCATGACTATTGAGTGCTCAGTCATACATGGGACATCGCTATCGATAACGACCTCCTGCCCCTGCTGTGAGGCTGAAGAGGGGGTGGAAAGAACTTAAGAGCCGGAGGATGGGGAGAAGTGCTAGGAAATGCTGGCTTCTGGCCATGACATGGATGTCACCCTCATGAACCCACTACAACTATGGTTACCATCACAAGACCGCCACCAGATCAAGCCAACAGGCTTAGTCAATGTTCCAGCAGGCATATTGACCCGACTCAGTGGGTTATTTAAAAAAAATAAAGATGTCAAGGGCATGAAGGTGTGTGGTGGATGTTAGAGGTTGCCTGGGGGGAGTGAGGGGACTTGGGTGTGGGTATGATCAAAATACATTGTTTACATGTGTGAAGTTGGCGAAGAATAAATAAAAGATTTTCTATTTAAAAACATGTTCTAGCGCATCTCTTCCTTGGGTCCTCTCTCACTCTTGGGAGTCCTTTCTTACTTTTCCTTAATAAATCTACATTGGTTCTGCCTAAAAAATAGGATCATATTTCTAAATATTTTATAATAATAAACACGACGCATCAGATCTAAAGTGAGGAACAGGAAGGCTGCCTTATAAAATGGAGGTAACTGTGTAAAGCACTAGGCACAGACCCCCGGCATCCCCTGGGAGGTATAAGCCTTGACCCCGAACACCAACGCCAGCTCCAGCACCCTACCGTGGGACTTGCCTGTCTCTAGCTCTCAGATCTGGCATTGCAAAGGATCATGGGAGCTTGGCTCTTTGCTGTGTTGGTTTTGTGGGAGAGCTGTACTTTGACATAAGAAGGCATGGACTGGCTATGTCATTTTCCCACTCTGCCACACTTCTAGCCCCTGGGTGATATGGCAAACTGTCTATGCTTACCATCATCTATCACTGCCTGTTCCTGTCCTACCCACCCTTCCAGGCCAAGAGTCCCCAGCAGGCCTTCACAGATTGCCCCTCCTTCGCCTGGCAGGTCACTGGTGTCCTTTGCTAAGTGCTGGGTCCTTCTGCTCTGTGTTCTAGTAAATGTGTATTCCAACTGAACCCCCAGGGGTCAGGGTCCTGGAGTATTTTTACCCCCAGCTCTGCATCCCAGCAACTGAGTCAGGGCTGGGCATAGAAATAGTACCAGGCTGAAGGAATGGAATGTTTGTGGCTGTCTGTGGCCACTCCTCATCTGCTTAATGGCATGGAGAAGCACTCGGGCTCTGTCAGCCTAGCCAGATCTGTGTTCAAACTCAGACACTGTACTTACCAGCTGTGTGGGCTCCAAAGGATCCCCTCCCCATCTATCAAAGCCTTAATTTCCTCATCCTAATTAGAATCCTAGCCCTTCAAGTTAAAATTAGCCCCCAGATTGGACAGTACATTTAAAGCACCGCATAGAGCCTGGGAAATGGCAAACATTCAGTTTAGTTCTAGAGAGAGTGTGAACACCATCATCTAAGCCTGACACTGGGGATAAAAAGTGGACAGCATTAATCATGCCAGATAATGGACACCAACCAGGATGGACCATGAACCTGTGACCACACTGCCTGCTCTCCCTCACAGTCAGTCCCCCAAGAGTCAGGACAGGCCATCCTCACCCTTAGAATATCCCTGGCATACCTCCCTTGCCCCTTCCCAGCCAAGGCTAACTGTTCCACTCAGGGGGCTTCTCCTTTGGGAAGGGGACTCAGCTACTGTGGCCTTCTGGGGGAAGAACAGCGAGTCCCTTTCCAGGTCCCAGCCAGGGCCCTAAGCCAGATGTCCCCACATCCCCACAGACCCAGGAGTGAGGCAGGAGGCCTACCGTGAGGGGCTGGACAGCTGGGGCCAGAAGCCCTGTTTTTTTTCTCAGACGCATGGGAGAATTTTATATGCTCTGCATTCAGCTGAATCCAACCTCGATGCTGACCAAAGTCCCAGGAAGGGTTCCTCCCCTCATGGATTGACTGTTCCCGGAATGACACCAAGGTCACTTGGGCAAGGCCTCTAAAGATTACAAAATGACCCTGAATGGTTCCCATACACAGATGCCTGATAGAGCTTAAATCCCACTGAGACTACAACAGGCTTGTCATCTCTATGACCGTAAATATCCACCACATCTTAAAAAATGCCTCCACAAGCTGAGCGGTAGTGGCACACATCTTTAATCCCAGCACTCGGAGGCAGAGGCAGGAATATTATGAGTTTGAGGACAGCCTAGTCTACAAAGTGAGTTCCAGGACAACCAGAGATACACAGAGAAACCCTGTCTCAAAAAAAAAAAAAAAAAAAAAAAAAAAAAAAAAAAAAAGTGACTCCAGCTGCACTGCACTGAGATGAGGGCCTTTCTCTTCTTTCTCTTTTGAACAGAGGTGTGGGCTAAGAGACCACCTGCTCAGCACTCAGTACTGCCACTAAAAGAAAACCTAGAATGTACCAGTCTCTTTTTACACACATACACACACACACACACACACACACACACACACACAGTCTAGATGGATGATAGATTGGTAGATAGATAGAATATATATGGTGTGTGTAGTGTGAAGTGAGCAAGGGAGAGAGTAACTGGAGGTGTATGTGGGTGTGAACTGAGCATGTGAGAGTGTCAGTTAGGGTATGTGTGTGAGCAAAGTTCTGACCAACCAGTAGGAAGCATTTTCTTTCAGTACAGAAGAAGACAAGTGTCTTCATTTGTTTGTTTTTTGAGACAGGGTTTCTCTGTGTAGTCCTGGCTGTCCTGGAACTCACTCTGTAGACCAGGCTGGACTGGAACTCACAGAGATCCATCTGCCTCCTTAGTGCTGGATTAAAGGTGTGCGCCACCATACCCAGCTGACAGAAATCTTTAAGAGGCAGACAATCAGTGAACCTGGTGCACCCAGGCCCAATCTGGGTGGCATCTGGCCTGGTGGAGGCAGGATCTTTGCTATGAGGAATGGCAGGGCATGGGACCGGCATGTCTTGGGAGACTCACACCCAGGCTGGGAGACAGCTGTCCTACCTGTGCCCTCGGGGCCTTGGATCCTCTAGAAACACAAGTTGTCTCACTTGTCAACATGTCAGAGCAAACAAGAGGAATCTGGTGTCAGAACAGAGTTTGAATTCTGGCTTCTCAATGAAGTAACCATAAGAGAAGTGATTTCATCTCTACAAATTTGTGTGCTCTCCCATAGGAGGCACGAGGAAAGTGTGTGTGTGTGTGTGCACACTCGCGCGTGTGCATATGCATGCACATGTGTGTGTCTGTGTGTCTGTCCACGTGTATCCATGTGTCCAGACAGCAGACAAGTGCACGTATGCATATGTGGTGCAGAGGAATATTTGCATCAAGAGCCACTAGTTCACAAGGTGACCCTGGGAAATTCATTGTATTGAGTTTACTTTCTTCATCTGTCAAATAGGCCAAACCTATTCTTAAAGATCCCCCTTGCCACAGTGGATATTGTTTGCTATTTGTTACTCAACTCCCACATTTTTACCCTAAGGCCTGTTCTCCACCCAGGATCAAATTTTTGTGAGGAGCCATCCCATCCAGGCCAGCTTCATAATGGTGGCAAGGGCAATACCCACAGGTTTGAAACCCCCTCACCAAGAAGTCCACAGAGAACACACTCATCCCACATATATGTTTATTGTTGATTCTGTGCACCAAATCTATCATAAGCAGCATCAAGCAAAAGACAGACCCCCCCCAACCCTGCCCACCAGGGCTCACATTCTATAAAACACCAGGGGCCTAGAAATCTCTAAATGCAATGCTAGCCACTGGGACTATTTTAAAGACCATCTAGTAAGGCAAGCATTCTAGCAGAGCAAAGGCAATGGGAGGCAATAACTCTTTCTCCTTAGAGGAAGGGTCTTGGAACTGGGTGGTGCTTCACCCAGAGACATCCTGCTGCTCTCTGTTTGACCACACTAGTGGCTTCCTTCCTGAGATCATCGTCATTCAATGGCCAGATCTGGTTCTGACCATGGGGTCTGGGGCTGAACCTTGGAGTAGCTTGTAGCTAAGTCTGGGACACACACAAGGCCTGCTTCCTGACTGGGGTTATAGGCCCTCTTTCCATGTCCTTCCCAAGACTGGAAGCGGATTCCAGAGTTCCATTCTGCCATCAGGAAGCCCATGGGAACTGTGTGGCTGCCAGGGAGAAGCTGCAAGACCCTAGCTGTTTGTGTACAGTCTGTTTCCTTGGGTCTCGTGACAAAAGCCCTAGACAGACCAGGAGGCTTTGTACAGAGATTGTCTATTGGGCACTGCAGAAAAGGCCCTAACACAAGAGGATACTAATGGGACTAATTTCACAAGGAGTCAAGAGGGTTAGAAGGAGAATACATGTTAAGAGCCTTGAAGGGCACCCAGGCCTGAACATCTGTTATCGTGGTGACTCTAGGTGGCCTTTATTAGCTCTCTTTCAGCATCGACCTTCTCCCCACTCCACATAAATGCTGGTGATGGTAGTCCAGAAACCAGTAAACAGAGAGGGAAAGTGTACTGAACTCCACAGATTTCTAGGGGCCACAGAGTTTATTCCAACCCCCAAGAATTGAGCAAAATGCATTATCCTGTTAGAAAGGACCCGCCACGCAGTGTTTCCCGCATCTACGACTAGAAGATGTGGAGAAACCAAAATAAGGAGCAGGTCTGACGACTCCATCTAGACACTATAGTGGGGAGAAAGGAAAAGATTCCCATGTCACCTGCACTTGTGCACTTAGCTCACTACCTGTGAGCTCCTAGGCAGGCCAGCCTTTGGGCCAGCAAGGCATATGACTGTCACTGCCAATGTCAGAAGTGGCCAGCAGTTCCAGGTTATAACTGGCAGGGGACACTGGATAGTGTGGATTCCACCTTCCTCCATCCCTAGCCCACTGAGGCTGCATATAGCTCACACAGGGCTTCAGATGGTTCTGGGAACACAGTGCTATGCCAAGCTTCCATCTGCAATGAATCAGGCCCAGCCCTGCCTCAGGGCCCACCAGCAGGTCCCAGTCAGCAGAACCACGCTCACATTCACTCTGGGGTTGGGGACAGCCTTGGTCCATGTGTACCACGGTTTGCCCTGCGGAGATATCTTTTGACTGACATGGGGTTCCCTGGGGCAGAGGGTGTTGGCTCTCACAAGAATTCCTTCTGGATTATTCTGCCAGGGAACTGGAAGGGAGGCCTGGAGCTCCTGTAAGCTCTCTATTGCTAAGACACAGAGGGTTTTCTCATTTGCCCCATAAGCACCACTGCAGGTTGGAAATATATTTCCTGATCCCTGTGGTCAGCTGGAGTTGATAGAAAAACCTGACATTCTCTGTTTCACTATTTTGTTTTTGAGGGAGGCTCTTTCTACATAGCCCTGGATGTCCTGGAACTCACTCTGTAGACCAGGCTGACCTTGAACTCAGAGATCTGCCTGCCTCTGCCCCGCAGTGCTGGGATTCAGGGTGTGCCCCACTGTGTTCCGTCGTTTGTCTGCTTTTGCTTCTGTGCAGGTATATCAGTTGTCCAGAGAGAGCTATGTCACCTTGATCACAACTGTTTAAAGTGTGGAAAGAGATACATGTGTAGCAGGAAACGCAGTCAAGGCAGATGTATTGTGACTGTCACTTAAAGAGAAAACTCTAAACTAACCAATTCAGCTCATAACCAGAACCCAGACAGAAAGTTTTCCAGAGCGAACCCATGCCCTGGTGTGACTTTCCAGCATGTCCTGATATCTGCTGTCTGTGAACACCCTGTAGTCTAGCTACCAGCTGACTAACTAATGTGGATGAAGAATTTGACCACAGTGCAGAAGGATTCCTGGTTTCCATTACAGTTGGTTATTCAATTGGAAGATCTCATCTCTGAGCTATTTTGCTTTCCCCAAATGAAGAACAAAAATTAGAAACAGATTTGGGCATATAATACCCATAAAAGGATGGGTAGAGGGGATGCTGATGAGCAGCATAGGGCCTGTTGGCAGGGAAGATGCATGCTTGCACAGTCTACTGTAGTTCACATGCTTCTGGTCTGGCCAGCTTGGTTGCCTCTTGCCCTGAGTGTACCTCTATCTCTTTTACTCCCAACAGCTGGGCCTTTGCAAAGGCTGCCAATGAAGGGGAAGGGGAGGCTGTGAGTGTCCCTCCCAAGCCCATGGAAAGCTAGAAAGTCCACAGCATCTCCAGAAGTCCTTCAGAGCAAGTAGAATGGAGACACTGTGGTATCATTTCTTGGTGTCATGCTCATCACACAGGTATCTATTCAGATTGAGAGAATTCACCAGGCCGTACACCATCACACTCCCACTTTTCTTTATGTATGTGATCCTTCAATACGAAATCAGAAAGGGAAAGTGTAGGGGTGAGTAAAAGGACCCCAGGCAGCAGGTTTCATCCTTCAGCCATTATCAATGAGCTGATTTCCATGTTTTGAGAACTTAGTGACTGCATGATTTTATACCATAAAGGGCTAAGATCTTCAAAGGAAAGCTTGTGGCTTTGAACATTCTTCTCTCAAAGACTGGACTTGTTACAACAGAGACTGATGACAACTCTGCCTGGGGAGCAGACAGCAAGGGTGTCTTTCTGTCTTGCACAGCACCCTCCAAGCTAGCACAGTGAGCTAAGAGCTGCCAACCTTCTCACAGAGAGAACCTAAGTCTGCCTTTGGCAGCAGAAAAACAAAGGGAGACCTCTCACTTGAGGGGCAGAGTTAAGCCATGGCACAAAAAGAGAAGCAAGAAAAAAAAAAAAGAAAAGAAAAGAAATCAACTTATATAATACTTTGAGGCACGGGCTGTCCCGGCAGAGAACTATCTCATAATGTGAGCAGGCCTTGTCATCATTAAGTCTACAGAGACTGGGAGGGGCTGGGTGGCAGGGAGCTTGTTCTTGGAAATAGTAAGAATTTGGCAGAGGGCCCCTCTGAAGGATGTCTAGGCATTGACCTAGAACCTTCTGGAGTTGCTTGTTTGTTTAATGACCAATTAGATGTCTCTGGGAGCAGAAGTCCTGAAATGCCTGCTTCTCTATAGAAGACCTGGGGGCTCAGGACAAGATGGGGGCATTTTCCCCTGGACCATCAGAGCTTGGCAGTGTGGGCCCAGGTTTGGAAGCTGAATGATCACATGCTCTGGTCCTCTGGTTTCATCTTTGCCCAGCCCTGCTTGAGCCTGCCTCCCTAACACTCATTGGGAGCCTTCATCTGCATCAGGACCGCCTGGCTCCTCTTCTTGCAGCAGCAGCAGCAGATGCAAGCAGCCAGGGAACATGCCAAAGCAATGATGCCAATCACAATGGCAGCAATGGCCAGCCCAGTCTGGGCATCAGTCATGCCCCACGAATTGCGGTCATCAGTGGCTTCAATGGTGGTCAGATCGGTGTAGTCTTCTATGGCAGTGGTGATCTCTGTGGTAGAGGTAATGGATGTGGTGTCAGGATAGCTGGGTGACCCTGCTAGATCAGGGTCTGCATAACGTGGCACTTCCGGGTAGCTAGATACTTCGGGAGCCTGGCCACTGGGCACAGGGAGATTGATATTGATGATGACAAGAGACTGGCCTCGGACATTGGCTGGGCTGGAACACACTGGAAGAGTATCTGTTCCCAACCTGGCTCTGTTGAGAACGAGCCAATTATGGAGTGGGAGGATACCTGAGTCACACCTCCAGGGGTTGTCATAGAGACGGAGCTCACACAGGTTCACCAAGTGATCGAAGATGCCCAAGGGCAAGTTCTCCAGATTGTTATTCTGTAGCTGGATGGTGGTGAGGCCGTTGACATTGGCAAAGATGCTGCCGGGGAGCCTTTGGAGACGGTTATTTTGGAGGGAGATGTTCTGCAGGTTGGCCAGTGCTCGGAAAACATTTCCATCCAGGTCCTGTAGAGCATTGGTATGGAGGGACAGCTCCCGAAGATTTGTCAAGCCATTGAAAGCTCCTGGGGAGATGGAGTTGAGTTGGTTGTGACTGAGAATCAGAACCTGCAACTGGGGCAGGTTGATGAAGGTGTTGTCCGGGATAGATGTGATGTGGTTGTTGTAGAGCCAAAGCTCCCGCAGGTTGGGCATGGGCCCAAAGATCCCCGGGGAGAGCTCCTTCAGGGAATTGCCAAAGAGTGTGAGCCTGTTAAGCTGGGGCAGCTGCATGAAGATGCCAGGGGGTAGCTGTGAGATGTGGTTGTTGGACAGATACAGCCTCTGGAGGTTGCGGTTATTGTGGAACAGGCCAGGGGACAGTGCGCCAATCTGGTTCTCCTGGAGGGCCAGCTCCTGGAGGTTGCCCAGTGCATCAAAAGTGCCCATGGGAATCTCTGAAAGCCTGTTCTCATACAGACGGAGCACTTGGAGGTTGCCAAGATGCTGGAAGACTCTAGGGGACAGGTGGGTGAAGCAGTTCTTGCCCAGGTTGAGCTTGGTGAGTCCCACCAGGTGGTCAAAGGCACTTTCAGGGATGTATTCCAGATTGTTGCCATGCAACTGGAGTTCCTTAAGATTACTAAACTGGGTGAACTGGGCTGGCTGGATCTGAGCCAGTTGGTTATTGGACAGAAGGAGGGATTCCAGATTGTCTAGGCCCCGAAAGAGGCCAGGAGGCAGTATCTGGATTTTGTTGTTGGCAAGACTGAGATAGCGCAGTGAGCCCAGGTTGCTGAAGGCACCCGGCATGATGTTCGACAGTTCGTTCTTCTCCATCCTCAGGGCAATGAGTGCTGAGATGTTGAGAAACGAGGCCCCCGTGATCTCAGTGATGTGTGTGTTGAGGATCTGCAGGCTCATAGCATTCCAAGGCAGAGGGGTGGGCACTGCCACAATTTGGGCTCCTGTACACTCTACCTGGGAGGCCCGGGAACAGGTACACTCACTAGGGCAGCCATAGTAAGCCAAGCCTGCAGCCCAGGCCTGGCAGCCCACCAGCAAAAGGAGATAATATTTCAGTGGCATGGCCTGTGTGGGGAGAGAGAAGCTGTGTGAGTCACGGTCACCTCACTGACCACCAACCTTCAGTTTCAATAGTGGCGTCCAGCCCCACCATCACACACGGAACTCAAAGCTCTCTCTGCTTCGGCCAGAGAGCCCTTGGCCTTCCTACGCCTCACCCTTGCCTAACCAATGGCCTCCCCTGAAAGTTCCTCATGCTTACTCGAGTCGTCCCCATGCTTCTGTGTCAAGTTCAGGTCAAGCCATCACTAAGAAGTTTTCTAGATCTCATTAGTGGGAATTAATCACCCCCTTGTGCAGGTAAGAACTCCCCAGTCCTCTTCTTCTATTGCCTTGTCACAGCCAGCTAAGTTTAGGTGGCACTTATTTGTCTCTTTCCCTAGTTAACAAGCTTTTTAAGGATATTATCTTACAATCCTACAGGTTGCTGAGACAGAAACTGTATCTTTAAATATGTATTCTATTTTTAATTAAGTCTGAGGATTTCAGGCATGCATACGCTGTATTTCAATTATATTCACTCCCCCCCCCACTCCTCCTCCAAATTCTTCCTGGATCTACTCCCTCCTCTCTACCCACCCCATCCCAATTCATGTCCTCTTTTTTTTTTTTTTCATAACTCACTGACTCCAAACTGTGCTGCCCATATATACATGGGTGTGGGGCTGTCCCCTGTATAACATAGTCTACCTACCAGGGGCCACACCCTTAAATAGAACTAAGCATCTATGGATCCCTTAGCAGCTATCAGGTTTCAATAGCTCCTTAGCTAGGAGTGGGGGCTCCTAAGTTCCCTCCCCATCCCATGCTGGAATGTGAACTGTCTTGATTTTGTGCGGGTCTTAGGCAGGCAGCCACAGCTGTGGTGACTCTATGACAGGTCCTTCCCTACCTGTAGCTCTCACAGTCTCCCTGCCCCCTCTTCAGTGAGGTTCCCTGAAGGACTGTGTCATATAATCTCTGTAGCTCTCAGCACATGAACAGGCTGGCCAGACACGGCCTTGTTGGAAGGCCCAGAAAGGAAATGAAAATAAGTCAGTAGGCCAGGCGTTGGTGGCGCACGCCTTTAATCCCAGCACTTGGGAGGCAGAGGCAGGCAGATCTCTGTGAGTTCGAGGCCAGCCTGGTCTCCAGAGCGAGTGCCAGTATAGGCTCCAAAGCTACACAGAGAACCCTGTCTCGAAAAACAAGAAAAGAAAAGAAAAGAAAAGAAAAGAAAAGAAAAGAAGTCAGTATATCAATAGGGTCTGAGCCTGGGATGTTGGTGCTACAGGGATGAGTAGTGGGACCAGCAGAGGGAGGAAACACTAACCTCAAGTAGCTCTCTCTGGCCTCTCTCCTGCCCCTACCAGACCATCGCCACCAACGCCACCCTGGCCCTTTCTCAGCCTGCCCATACATGTTTCATTTAGATTTAATCCAAGCCATCTTCTTCTGATAAGAAGCTACTGTCTGCACCACATGCTGTCTTTCTGAAAGGGGTGGTTGGGCCTCAGCTGATGCCTAGGGTGTGGCTTCTGGTGTGAGCCCTGGTTCCCACAGAAAAACACTGGGTGGCCTGCAGTAAGTCCCTGAAAACACAGACACACTTAAAGCTGGGGTATATAAGTGGGTCCAGATGTCTCCTCAGACGCAGGAGCCCAATACACAGAAGGCTTGGGGTCTGAAGTCACCTATGACAATGCTAAATACAGAGCTGTGGGCACAGTTCCCTGTGCAGATGCTTAAGGTCCTGCTTGGCCTTGAATGAGAGTTCTCAGGCCTTGAGCTTCAGCTTTTTCATCTGCTAAGTTTCTCTTGGGGCTGTTGTGTGGGTTAGATGGGAGAGCAGCCTCGAAGGGCGTCCTGAGGATGACTGTGCTAATGCACACCCTTGTTCCCAGCCACCCATAGCACATGCTCACAGCCCCCAGAGGCAGGAAGCCCTCAGAGTGTCTCTAGTCTGGCATTCTTTGTCAAGGGACCAAGGAGTGGCCTGTGATCTCTGTCCACAGTTGAAAGGAGCCCGTAACTTTTGAGGGTTAAGGAGTTGCCACGTCTCATGATTTTATGGTGAGGCAGGAAGCAAGGAAACCAAGGCTCCAGTCTCCATGCTCCCAGGTGAGGACTTTGAGTGGCATGCAGTGCCTCTCCTAAGGGGCAAAGCTGATGAGTAAGGGCAGGATGTCAGTGAGCGGTCAAGCCACACACTGGGCAAGGGGGAGGCACTTGGCAGCTTCTCTTGGTGCCTAAGATGATGGGATCCTATGACTAGCTCCCCACCCTGGCCTGAGCTTCCTACACCTGTCCTCCATTCCCCCTGCCAAAAAAGCAGCTGAGAAACACCCTACTTATCTCCTACCTACATAGACCTCAACTTTTCATTTATTCACAGCCTTTTCTAGCTCTGGCCTGCTTTACTTTCATGAAGGAAAGTATGTGTATGTGTAACTAATGGGGAAGGAAAAAAGAACAACATGGCCACTAGAGTCCCATGGCAAAAGACTAGGATGCAGGTAAAGCTGCATTTAAACAGCAAGCCAGATCTAGAAAGAGAGAGGGGAAACTGCTTAGACAGGCGACACACAGATCCAGACATAGTGGCTCATGTTTGTAAGGCTACCACTCAGGAGGCTGAAGCAAGATCTCTGCAAGTCTGAGGCTAGCCTGGGCTACAGAGTGAGAGCGTGTCAAAAAAGAAGAAGAAGAAGAAGAAGAAGAAGAAGAAGAAGAAGAAGAAGAAGAAGAAGAAGAAGAAGAAGAAGAAGAAGAAGAAGAAGAAGAAAAAAAAAAAAAACAATTTAAATGTCTGGGCACATAGAATTCTGTCAACCCAGCGCGGGGTGAGTGGAGACAGGTGGATCCTGGGAGCTCGCCTGTCGGACAGCCAACCTAGCAGAAAGGAGAAGCTCCAGGTTTAGTGGAAGACTTTATCTCAAAAATTAAAGTGGCATGCAATCGAGGAAGGCAGGTGAAGCTGACCTCTGGCATCCATGTGTGTACCTGAAGGCACAAATGCATCCCGCCCGGACAAACACAAACACACAAAGAGAGCAGAGGAAAAATGGCTCCGTCTCCAAAACCTAAGGCTTTATATTGGCAATAACAAGGAAACAATGCCGCTACAAAAGCTAATGTGATCTTAAATGGTCTCTAGAGAAGTATAAAGTGTGGCAGGGAGGAGGTGATGGTCTTACTCTACCCCCGCCCCGACCAGGCCCCTTGTTATTATGCTGTGCTCAGGCCAATGACAAACTGGTTCTTAAGGAACTCCTGGGGCAGTGGTTCTCAACCTTCCTAATGCTCCACTCTTCAATGCAGTTCCTCATGTTGTAGTTACCCCCAACCATAAGATTATTTTTGTTGCTACTTCATAACTGTAATTTTACTATTATAACTGTAATTTTACTATTATACTTACTATTATAAATTGCAATGTTAATATTTGATATACAGGATGTGAGCCCCACAAAGACGTCACAGCCCACAGATTGAAAACCAATGGCCTAGAGGATGGGGACAGGACATAGGAACTAGACCATCTGAGCTTCCATCGAAGGAGCTACAGATAAATAGCTAGAAGTAGACAGAGAATTCATGAGCCTTTCCAGGGTGTGAAAAACTGCCATGGGATAACAGATGCAATGCAACTCCAGAGACCAACACCAGGGTAGTGGCACAGCAGAGTTCAGTTCACACTTGGTGTGCACAGTCTCACAGAAGCAGCAAGCTTCATGTTCAAGCATAGCGTAGGAACTTTTAGATTGAGATGGAGAGAAGACTCCTTTCCTGAGCAAGTGGTCAGTGGAAAAGACAGCAGCTGTCCAGCCCATGGCTAAGATTTCAGGTTCAATGGTTGAGTCCCAGATAGTGGAAGTGAGAACCACCCACCCATCTCCCAGGAGGCTGGGCAGTCAGGGCTTGTATCTGTCCCTCTCCTTGGTAGATGTGTGTGAGACTCACCACTGTCTGAGGCTTAGATGCTCTGGGTTATTTTTCATAAACATTCATTTGCCCAGCTCCAAGGGTGATGCTATAGCCCAAGTAATAGTGATTACGTGCCAATCACCTGGAAGCTCTGCAAGCTGTAGGAAGCATTGTCCCAGCTAGGTGGGGATATCAGGCCAGCCCTGTGAAGACTCTGAGATCCCAGTGGGGAGGTGGGAGGGGGACCCTTTGCAGCCTGGGAGGAAAACCAAAGAGATAATTCCCTGTGGGAACAGGCACTGTTGTCTAAAATGGACCACACTCAGCACAACAAATATTCCAAGAATCCCCAATGTCTTTTTATAAATCCTCCCTGTCTGCCGAACCCACCCAGAACTGCATACAGCTGTTTCCAGTTTTCCAGTGGTTCATACAGCTGGTGCCCTCCCTCCCCCACCTGCCTGCTCCTGACCACCAGCAGAGAGCACCACAAAGGTGCCCTGCAAGTGGGAGCACTCAAAGCCGGCCTGGAGCTAGACCTTGAACTCTCGGCAGTGCTGCAGGCCATGGCCCTTGGCCACAAGGAGCCAGCCTATGCTGGCCTAATAGCCCACGCTGCCTAGTGCTGCTTGGCAGCCGTGACAATGGCAGTTAAAGGCCCTCAAAGCTGCCTTAATTACAGCTTCCTCCTCCAGGCATCGAGCGCGTCCTCAATCATTTCGGCCAGTCCCTGGGGAGGGGGTACATGTGGCGTCAGTCAGGTCCATGTAGTCAGAGGACTGAGCAGACAGACAGAAGGACAGACAGCTCACCTGGACATGGACATGGCCCCTCCCCAGGAGTGGAAACGATTGAACAGGGCGCTGGCTGTGGGTCTCTTTGTAGAAACACCCTGTGACTCACGAGCGAGTAAACACATAATTAGCCTTGAAGCCCTGGGCTTTGCTGGTTGGGAGCTGGGCTTTCTTGGATTAGTAGCATCGTTCATGTTCACTAAACACAGTGTTCCCTGGAAAAAGACTCCTCATTTCAATGCCACAAAGTGAGACTTTTGAAGAGAGCCAGGGAGACCCCTATTCTACAGTAGTCTTGACATTAACAACCCGAGTTTAGGTAAATACTGCAGGCCTCAGTTTCCCCTTCTGTAAAAGCTTCACAAGCCCTTATAGCTCTAGTGTTGCTTCTGCTGAAGGCAAAAAGGAACCTGGAATAAAGACTTACCCATCCCATCCCTTCTTCTCCATGAAGAGTTGACTGGCTAGGCCCCACTCGCACACCAAAGCCTTACTCTCTCAAGCCTGCTTGTTTCAAAAGTTTCCCTGGCAGGGCCACCCCACAAGTTATTCACTGTATCGTCACATAGCCAAGACCTGAGAGGACCCTTAAGGGCCTCTCCTGTCCTATCCAGTGCACCTAAGGCAACTGAGGCTCACAAAGAGGATCCCCCTTCATGCCTGTAACACTGCCTGAAGATAGCTTCCTAATCAAGGCCTCTTTTGGAGTGAGATAGACCCTAGGCCATGCAAAAGAGAAGCCAGGCTTGGCCCTGTACTCCCCATCCCCAGCCAGTGTGTTTGTCCTCAGTCTGGCTGCTCTTTGGTGCACAGTCTAAGAGGTGTGAAGTCAGAGAGGCTGGACCTGGATAGAATTCATGCTTGGGGTTGGTCTGTCTCGTCTCTGTCTCTCTCTCTCTCTCTGTCTCTCTCTCTCTCTCTCTCTCTCTCTCTCTCTCTCTCTCTCTCTCTCACACACACACACACACACACCTAAGAATCTTGTTGACTAGATCTGATCTCCTGCCATCACTACTGTGACTGTGAACTGACCTAATGTGTGCAAGACACTAAGAATGATTCTGGAAACAAAATGGGTTCCCATTAAAAGTGAGGGATGATTATTGCTAGGTTGTTGTTGAGCAAAATCATATCTCTGGAGGCTCCACCCACAGTGTTCCTAACCTCTAAGCTGGGCTGAGGCCTAGACCCCCACACACAGGAACTCCCACTCTAGCGTACACAGATCACACTCAGAAGTACCTACAATGTGGTCTAGACTACCTGGGAGCCCATGCTCATAGCCTGTGTCATTTAGCCACCAAGAACAGAGAAAGAATGGGAGTAGGAGAGACTGAAAGCTGTTTCACTATCTAGGCACACTTCCTGGTTTGTCTCCCTGACCTGGAATCTGAAGCTTGTATTAGTTGAGCCTAGAAGCTGCTTCCAGATATAGTTCGTGGGATCCAGGACATCACCAGTACAAGAGTCTTTTGAAGTCATCTGGTCAGACCATTTGGCTGTTGTGTAGATGAGAAATTGACAGGTCCATAGAGAGGAAGGGACTTACCCAAGGTCACACAGGCAACTGAAGACTCAACATAGAGCCTGGTGAACCTCTGGACCTCATTATGAGGCTATTACAGGGCCTTGTTTGTGTAGGCTCCCACCTCCAGCAGTGTGGGGGAGAGGGGGCAAATGCCTTGCTCATCCCCCTAACCTAACTGCCCTACACACAATCACTTTTCACTCTTCAGTATTATTAGCCAAGTCCAAGTCCTCTCCCAACTCATTCTGCAAGTGACTTTCTGCTCTATGGCTACCCTGATGGTGTGTTGTTAAGGGTTAACGGAGTCACCGGGAAGAAAGGAGAGAAGGTTCAGAAGGGGGGCACCAGCCTGGTAATCTCAGCACACACAGCCCATGATTTAGGAATACTCTAGCCAGACACAAAGCACCCTGGAATCCCACAGCAAGATTGTCACAGTCTCATGCTCCGGGGTCCTTCAAAGCCAAACTATTGTTCATTGTCTTGTTTTGTTTTTTAAAAAAGACAAAGAATAAGAAAAAGCAATTCCTCCCCAGGCCCTCTTCGGGGACCCTCCCAAGCCTGGGCAAGCCTAGCCTGGCTTCCTGCAGAGGCCAGAGCAGGTCTGTAATTTGCCAGGCAAGAGCTGCAAGAACACAAACTAGCCAGCACAATGGCAGGAGTTGGGAAGTAGCGACTTTTTATAAGAAGCCACAGAGTTCCAAGATGCTCCTCCTCAGTGTAGCACCTTAGAGCTGAAGCAGAGGGAAATGGTGTGGTCTCTGAACATCTCGGAAGCCACTTCTGCTGTCCTGTGTCCCACAGCCAAGGCAGGCACTGGGACAGGCAGCTTCAGCAATTCTACAGTGGTCCGGAGTTGGGGAAGCAAATTGTCATCTGTAATGACAGCTTTCGTGTGTTTGCTGGCAGGACGAAGTCTGGGCAATGTCTTTCCCAGCTCTCATTTCTGCACATCTGGGTCTATTTCCGCTCATGCCTCACCTCCCTCCACGTGCAGAGCTGATCTGGGTAGTGGCCCCCAGCCTTGGGAAGGACCTTCCTACACTTGTCGTGGGGTCTTCTCAGCTCACTTCCTGGCCACGACCCTCACATATGCCTTCCCTGCCACTGTTGCTGCTGAGAACAACAGCTGACTCATGACCACAGGAAACTTTGACTGTCTGGCCCTGAATTTACTCCAGATGTTCAGGCGATGCAGAAGGAAAGAAGACCCAGTTAGTGGATTTCCAAGTTACAGAGCAGGGGCACCCACACATCTGAGAGCCGCCTGCTATAGGCAATGCCAGCTAGATACCCTGGGAGAGATGCCGGCGGTGGCAGGCAACACTGAGCACATGAGTGCGTGTGTCATCACGGGAGTCACCATCTGCCCTGGGGTAGTGCGTTCAGGCCTAAGGTAGAATGGCCCAGGTTAGAAGGTCCAGAAGGCTCTGCTTTTCCACAGTTGATTCCTGTGCATGTGGGCAGAGACTCGGGTAAGGATGGAGTAAAAACCCACCCAGTCAGCTGTGGCTGTAGTTAAGTTGTAGAGTGCTTGCTCAGCATGCTTGGGGGCCTGAGCTTGATCCTCAGCACAAAATACATACATACACAGGAACACACACACACACACACACACACACACACACACACACACACACACACACACACACACACGGCACCTAATTCTCATCACGAACCTACCTCCAGCCACTTCCCAAACTCCTGTGACACTTTTAGGTCACCAGAATGGGATCATCTAAGCCACACACAGAACTAGAACCTGGACATCTAAGCCCAAAGCTGGATCCCAAATTGGCACTCCTAAACAGGGACTAGACATCTCCTGAAGTCTGGCGGGTAACACTGTCAATCTATGACAGTTAGAGGGCTGATTTCTCCCAGGCAGAAACCCATGAGGCAAAATTCACCATCCTGGATAGATCCGTGTGCAAGGGCCCCTATAAGCAGCCACCTCAGTAGATGCAAAAGAAATTATACAGGTTCCAACAGCTGGAACCTAAGAGAAACTCCTATCTTTGTGGATCTGATATCTTGGAGGATGTAAAACCCCGTGCTTCAGTCAACTTTCAACTAACTCCCTGCAGGTCAAAAGCTCTCCTCGCTGCACCCCAAACTGACTCCCCAGACCATAAAGACAAGTAGCATCAAGATTTACAGCTAGACCCTGGAACCGGGGCAGTGGGGGCAGGCTCGCCCAGCTCCTGTGCAGCCTATACCTGTCCAGGTCCTCAGAGCATCCGAAGCACCAGCCAGCCCTGCCCTTCTGGAGTCTCTCCCGGGATCCTATGGTCAACCGGGAGGTGGGGCGCGGCCGGGAGAGAAGGGCGGGCACCCACTTACCAGCAGCTCCACGCGGCTGCCGGGTCAACAAGAGGGAGCCGGTGAGGAGAGGAGGAGGACCAGGCAGGCTCAAGGCTGCAGCATGAGTGCGGGCCTTCTGGGTCCTCCCTGTCATTTAAACATCCCCTTGTGAGTCACCGCAGGGGGCAGTGTCGACCTGCGGGGCGGGGCAGCCCGACTCTGGGCGCATCATTGAGGAACTTCGTTCAAGCTCAAGGGGTGCATTTGAAAATAAGTTTCTCTCTCCCCTCCCCCGCCCCGCCCTTCCCCATCTTCTTCCGATTAGCTTTCTGTGTCCACTGCGTTGCTGGAAAGGGGGTTTTCTGCCACTTCAGTGAGACTCTGAGTGACTGAGAGCCTGCACTTGCCTTAGGCACCAGCTCAGGGGTGGCCAAAGTCGTGTTTCCTGTGGCCTTTGAGTCCACTCTCCTCTTCACCCCCTTTCCTTCTCCCTAATTCTAGACTTTTTATATAGAAATAATGCATATTTTACAGAAAATATGCAAGAACAATATAAGGAATACTCAGATACTCCACCCAATTCAGCCATTGGTAACATTTCAAAAATGGCATTTATTTTAAGTTCCAAGGAAGAATATCATTTCTTCTGCCATGTCTCTTCTAAAAGCAGCATTTCATGTCCCTCTGGGGCCATCTTCTGCTCCTAAACTGCTGCCTCAGAGGTGCTTGCAGGCCATGGCCCTGGGCTGTGACTGCCATGGAGGTGGTTGGTGAACATGAAGGCTTCTCACACCCTTCACCTCTGCACCACAGCCCAAGCATACCCTGGGGCCCCTACAAGCCCCAGGAGGGAACCAAGATACTATTTCTATTTAAATTGTCCCTGAGAAAGAGATTCTGGGAAGAAGATTGAGGAGTCACAATTGGGGAGGGGATGGCCAGACTTCAGCTTCTTTTCCATGACTTTTCCTCAAACAAGGCAGGAGCCACTTAGAGACTGAAGGTGCCTTGCTTCAGTTTACCTTCTCCACCAAGCGGCGAGAGTGATGTTTGCACCCAGCACCTGGTGGAACACCGGGAGCCTTAATTAATGTTTGCAGGGTGCTTGGAGTTCTGCGATGAAAGGAGGACATAAAAGTGCAGTGTTATTACTGAAACAGTCATTTGGGTGGTCAAGCCTTACAGCCTGAATCATGCCTCACCATGGCACCATGAATCACAGCCAGAAACAAAAGTACCTTGGCTATTAAACAAGGAGCAGAGAGCACCGCCACCACACCCCCAGCCCCAGCTCTTCAACCTCAGCCTCCTTCCCACTGGTAGTCCACAGGAGAGCACCTTCCTCCTCACCCCTAACCTTGGAGCCTCCACATCTGGAACCCAGGGGCATCAACATCCTGCCCATGGACCTTCAAAAATAAGAATATTCTGCTTGTCCTGTCCCCTTCCTCCAGTTCCTACACACAATCACTGACTGCGCTAGGCTGTGGGCTGAGAGTTGTCGTCAACACCAGGTCCATTTAAGGATGCCCATGCAAGCGGCGTGCCTGTAAGATGGGTGTCCTGAAGAACGTGCATTGCATTTCTATATTGCTTCCTCTACACCTTGTTCTTCAACCAAACCACAGTGCCATTCAGGGCCAGGTGATGTTTCCTGTGGAGCTGCCCAGGGCTTTGCAACTCTGGCCTCTACTCTCTAAGAGCCAGTAGCATCACTTGTGTAGTGGTGACAACAAAAACATGTCCCTAGACATTGCCAAATATCACCTTCCAATGGGGAGGGGTGGGAGAGAATTATGGGCCTATCAATGGTTCTCTACTGCAAATGATGTAATTATCTCCAACACAAGTCCCAGGCCAGTGCTGACTCCCCAGAGGTCACACACACACATCAAGGGGCAGAGCAAGGATCCAAAATTTGTGGCTTCGCCATGTGTCTAAGTACTCAGATAGGCATGACCTGGGCAGTTAAAAAACACCGAACTATTTAGACAGGCTCTGTGGAGGGAGAACTGTGAACAGACAGGATGGGAATGAGGGCCAGCGCAGTCCTTGGGGTAAGGCTGGAAGCATTTGCAGACATGGTGCTGAAACCATCAAGGCAAAGCAAGGAAAGCACTTGGCCAAATGTCACTTTCGTTTGAAGCCCAGATGTGTGATGGAATTGAGGACACCTGGGATGCCTCCCAGAGGAGTGGGTAGCCTCACAGGCAGTGTGGCCTCGCAGGCAGTGGGGTGCCACCAGAAGCAGTGGAAGGGGAGGGAAGTATGAGCAGAGCTCTCTGCAGGATGCTGGTGTAGGGAGAGGGTGCCAAGTTTCTGGCCATCGTGATAACAAGTAGCTGATGTACACTAACCGGGACATGCAGGAGGACCACCCCGGGATGCCCTACAGATCCCCTCACACTTGTGCTTGCGTCCTCAAGTATGAGAAAGCACCATGCTGCCCAGTCAGCCCCCACAAGTGAGACATATTACTTCGGAAAGGAAAAGCCTGACTCACCACCCTAAGGCCCCGTGGCCTCAGGGCACTCTTTCTATCCTGCCCCGTAGGGAGAACCAGAAGGGCCAGGTTTGCTGAAGAGCTCAAGAGAAGTCTGACTCCCCTCATTCAGACCCATGTGGACCTATTTTGGTTAAGAAGGGTACAGCGGCTGAGATGGCTCGGCAGGTAAAAGAACCTGCCGCACAAGCCTCACAGCCTGAGATGGATCCACAGAGCCACATTTAAAAAGCCTCATGCACATCTGTCGTCTCAACTCTCCTCCTTCAAGACAGGACTAGGAGACAGCAGAGTCACCTGGGAGCTCTCAGGCCAGCTAGCCTAGAACTGCCATATCGCAGAAACAAAAGAGGCCCTTCCTCAGCAAGACAGAAGGAGAGAACTGACTCCCAAAAGCTGTCCTCGGACTTTCGTATAGCATGCCATGGTATCCACGGTATGCTAGCACCCAGGCTCACACACACAAATCTCATAGACATATGCTTTCTCTCTCATACACACACACACACACACACACACACACACACACACATACACACACACACAGAGAGAGAGAGAGAGAGAAGAGAGAGAGAGAGAGAGAGAGGGAGGAGTGAGGGAGGGAGGGAGGGGGGGGGGAGGTAGGGAGGGAGAGAGAAACAGAGACAGAGACAGACAGAGACAGAGACAGAGACAGAGAAGGATGGGGCAGTTGGGGCTCTGTAACCCAGCTTCTGCTCTGTGGAGGAAAGCTCTCTCATAGCACCCTACCACATGGCATTATCATCCCATGAATCCCCCAGTAGAGTGGCAAAGTGAAGAAGACAGAGAGCACCCAAGGGTGACAAGGCAGTGGGCAATAGAACAACCTTCATTGTTCTACCAGAGGCAAGATGTGTAAAGCTGTTTGCCAGGGTGGTCTTGCTCCCACAGAAGGACAGTGAATGTACCACTGTGTTCAAAACTGTTCAGAACAGAGGTCAGAAGACTGGGGAGGAAAAGGAACTTCTTGGGCCCATGTATAGGGACCAAAAGAATTAAAAATTTGCCCAAGAAACCCCACACTGGGGATAAGGATAGCCCGAGGCGCTGACTGCCAGAGGAGGACCCCTCCCAGGGAAACAGTTCGATAACCACTCTCACCGCTAACCCTGCGAGGTGTCTGTTCTGCTGCTTGTTTCAGCTTTTCTGTAACATGACTATGTATTTCTATACAACATGACTATAGCAAGGCAACAGGCACTTGTCTATACCACCATGTTGTACAGCACTGTTCCTCAGATACACCTCAACCTATGGGAAAAATCTTACTGATTGTCAGTCATGGTCCCCCAGAAGCCAGAGGACAGAACTAAGCCCCAGTGTCCCTTTGAACAGTCTTCAGTGCCACTCTACCTCTCTCCTTCTAGGTCCCCCACCTGCCATGGTTCCCCCATCTCTGAGGCAGCAGAGGCCATGTAGCCTCCAAGGCCTCATTGGTGGCTTATGGTTCTCAGCTCCCTGCACGGTCCTGGATATTCTTCGCAGTCTAGTTTGAGCCCCAAAGCAGTGAATCTCAAAGAGATTCATAGATGCAGGTTGTTCAATGTTTTGTTTGTTTGAGACAAGGTTTCTCTGTGTAGCCCTGGCTGTCCTGGAACTCAGTATATAGACCAGACTAGCCTTGAACTCGGAAATCTGCCTGCCTCTGCTTCCTACAACCTGGGATTATAGATGTACACTACCATGTTTAGCCAGTTCATGTTTTATTGATATAAACTTGATTCTTGTATTGCATCTACTAGGTAATTAGGCCAACTATCATACACTGTCAAAATAAAGTTGTATTTCTATCCCGTCATCTATTAAGCTGAAACCTGCCTTCCAGGAATCCCCATGCATGGGCTCTGTCCCATTTATGGAGCATATTATCATGCCAGTTCTCACCTGACGACCACTTTCACATGTGGGACCCATGAGCAGGCTTATCCTATCGAAGCCCTTGTCTCTCCTGGACCATTGGACACACCCCATGTCGTGACCCGGCATGTCTCAGCCTTAACCCAAGAGGTTCGGCCTGAGTGGGGGATGTGTGGACCTGGAAACTCCTAGCAACCCAGCGGCAATAAAGACCAAACACAGGCATCTTGTCATCTTTAGAGAGCTCTCAGTTCCATGTTGTAAAACTAGAGTCTTTTCTTTATTTGTCATCTTTTCGGCTGTTTCTTAACTGTCCTTCCATGACCATGAGGGAACCATTTTTTGTCCTTCTCCTCTCCTCTCTGGTAGTTCGCCCCTAACTCCTGTCCTCACTTGTTACTCACACACCTCGAACCTCTGTCCAGGTGCAGGCCTATTCAGATGCTTAGGCCCATAGAGATGCAAACTAGGAGGCATCCTATACTGAGGCTATGGTAAACAATAGTAGACTTGCTGGAATTAGCAATACCATAGTGGGCCGGAGCTGTGAAACCCCAGGCTGGATCTCAAAATATTTCATAACAGAATTATTTGGTCCCCCACAACCTCACCTCACAATTCTAAGCATCAGCGTTCATTCAACAACTGTGCCAGGCCTTAGACGAGGTGTTAACACACAGGAGTGAATTCATTCTAAGAGAACTCAAACACCTCAACCATCAAGTTCAAGAGTAAAACTAGTAACCATGGGGCTTTCCAGGGTCATAGAACAAGGCTTTCCCACAGAACTGACACTTAAACTGCTCTTGGCAGAATGGGGAGGCATTTGGGCATTGTGGGAAGAAGCAAGGCTTTATTTGTAAAGGCACAGAGTTGTGAACAATCCACATATCCTGTGTGTGAGAGACAGAATAGCAGTCCCCAGAGCAGGGTCATGTCGAGAGCAGAACTGCCATCCAGGAGGGGGCAAGGCCAGCATAGGAAGAGTCTAGCTAAGTGTGATGCATTCTGCAAGACACAGCAGCATTCAGCAGGGGGTGTGCCATCACATCAGTGGGCCGTGGTGGCTTCCACGGGACATCTGGCAGTGTCTCAAGACATTTTTGTTCTCATCTACTGGCATCTGGGGGATGGGAGAAGCTAAATGGTCTGCAGTGTATATAGGACATCCCCCAGACAGAGAACTATGTGGTCTGAGAAGTCGCTGATGCCAAGGAGAAGAAAGGCTGATGTGGACGGTTTGGTTGGCAGTGTAGAGTGTGAGTTACTAAGGGACATGGAATGGGGAAACGCGATAAAAATGACGGTAGCAGCTCGGGCAGATGATGAAGGCCTGGAGCATTGATAGGTAGGCTGCACAGCCAATTGGTGAAGTGATGGAATGTGTATAGCAGCGAGCGCGGTTGCTGGGGTACTATCACCAGGGAAGCCAATATCACAAGAGCTGAATCACAAAGGTGTTTCCATCTAAGTGTGTAATGGTGCCTTTGCTGCACTGGAGATGTCATCAGCTAATCCCCAAGCAACGGTTGTCTCCTTTTGATCCTAAAGAGTTGCTCCTGAACAACCTACCTTTGTGCTCATATTCCTACCAAAGGAAAGGCAAGAAAAGAGATGCTTAGGGTCTCTCTCTCTCTCTCTCTCTCTCTCTCTCTCTCTCTCTCTCTCTCTCTCTCTCCCTCCCTCCCCCCCCTCTCTCTCCTGGTTTTTCGAGACAGAGTTTCTCTGTGTAACAGTCCTCGATGTCCTGGAACTCACTTTGCAGACCAGGCTGGTCTTGAATTCATTGAGATCCACCTCCCAAGTGCTGGGATTAAAGGCCAGCACTACCACCACCCGGCTTCTTTTTAAGGAAATGATCTGGAAGCCACACACTTCAAATCTCACTCATACCTCACTGGCCAGAGCTTAGTCCTGTGGTTGCTCCCATCTGCAGAGGATGTAGTCTTGAGCCAAGCTTCATGTACAAAGAAAGATTCTCACAACTGTGGAAGGGAGTGAATGTGGCCTTTAGGAGACCATCAACAGTCTGTGCCATCAGTGATTAAAAAACAGTGTAAAGGCCATCAGCCAGATGTAGGTATGGGTAACTGAGTGGTTGGCCAGGGTCATGAAGAGAGCTGGACCAGTCAGATGGAAGAGGGACCAGCACTGGGGAGGCAGAGGCAGATGGATCTCTGTGAGTTCAAGGCCAGCCTGGTCTACAGAGTGAGTTCCAGGACAGCCAGAGCTATTACACAGAGAACTCAAAAAACCAAAGAGAGAGAGAGAGAGAGAGAGAGAGAGAGAGAGAGAGAGAGAGACAGTGAGACAGAGAGAGACAGAGCTGGATGAGGGAAGAAAGAGCTGTGTGGCAAAGCTGAGCCCACTGTGGACTGGCCAGGGGAGTCTAAAACCACATCTGGGCTCAGAGGAGGGCACAGGGGTAGAGCTCTACGAAGCAGGTAAGGGGTAGATTGCACAGAAATAGTACCTAATGTGGAGACGACCAACCCCCTGGCTTAAAATAGACTCTGTATTAAGGAGCCAGGAGGAAGATTAATCTGAGCTTCTTGAAGTGTGTGAATGCATGAGTGTGTACATGGGCATCTGCATGCGTGTGAGAGAGACAGAGACAGACAGACAATGAAAGGCAGAGACAGACAGATGAAAGAGTAGCGTGAGTAGTGGGCGAGCACCTTTACTGTCCGTCGCAGGGAGGCAAGAAAAGGGTTAAGATGGACTTGAAATCCATTCATGCAGTAATCCATCGAGAGGTGGAGGCAAGATCAAAAGTTCAAGGCCAATCTGAGCTACACAGGGAGATCTTCCAGAAAGAGAGGGAAGGAGAGGGAGAAAAAAAAGATTAAAGAGGAAAGAAAAGCAGCCTCAGGTCCCCAGTGCTATTGAAACAGGAGATGAGGACCCCAAAGGGACCGAGAGGTTGCAGTAGAGCTGGTTAGACTGATGACCTGGGCTTGATCCTGGAACCCACGTGAAGGAGAGTGTTGACTCCGAAAAGTTACCCTCTGACCCCTAAACACACCTTGGCATATGCATGTCTCCCATCACACATACATGTACATGATTATAATACAGTAAATAAATACAATTAATTTTTATATAGAGACCACAGTGAGTGGCAGAAGTAAGGGAGGAGGGGGAAAGGGAGGAGGAGCTGGGGAAGGATGAAGAAAAAGGTCAGGCACTTGGGGTGTGGTGAGGCCCTTAGCCAGATCACCTCAGTATGAGAAGAAGCAGGCAGGAGCAGGAGGCAGGGGCCAAAGGGAGGCTCAGCATGTGGGGTGTGTGTGTGTGTGTGTGTGTGTGTATGATATGTGTATTACAAGTTTGTATATGTACATGCACAAGGGGCCAGATGACATCAATCACTCTTTACCCTATTATTTATTTTGAAATTTTATTCATTTATTTGTTTGGACACATATAAGGAGGTCAGAAGACAACTTTCCAGAGTCAGTCTTTCTACCATGAGGTTCCCAGGATCCAGCTGAAGGCGTCAGGCTTGGCAGCACCTTTATCTGCTGAGCCCTTCACTTCATTTTTTAAAGAAAAAGTCTTTGTGTGAACAGGAGATCACTGACTGGATAGACTAGCTGGTCAGCAAGTCCCAAGTGTGTTCCCAAGACACTGCCTCCCCAGCAACCCCAGGTATTTTCAGTACATGCTGCTATACCCTACTGTTGCTTAGCATCCAAACTCAGGCCTCGGCTTAGGCCTTATTGGAGTGTCCTGATGGTCACATCCAAGGCCCTACATCGTCATGGTTTTGTAGAGTCCATCATCTGCGTGAGAGCCCACTCAGTTCTGGATTCCTAGGGGTCTGGAAGACGTGTGTAAGCATCAGGGGCTATTTGCCATCACAGTCTCATACAGGGTGTTTTCACAACACACGAGGATTTTTAAGGACAGAGAATCCAACATGTCCATAGATCAAGTGAGAATGGAGAGGGGGGGACGTAGGAACGTTAGAAGGAGTGAGTAACTGTGGATGTCAACCCAGCACCCAGTGTGGTTCCAACAGCCTGGAACTGGGCCCCTGTTGTAGGAGGGCTCATGCTTCTGATGGCTTCAAATCTCAGCTCTGCAAGTTCTCCCCGTCCCTCTCTGAGCAGTCTTCTCCCAATGCATGAAGTTGCTGAGTTTCAGTAGCAACCTGCCTCGCCTGATTAACTCCGTGCTAGAAGACAAGTAAGATGTGAGGTCCACAGTGCAGGACGCCAGCTCAGCAGATGAACTGGAGCACATGAACCTCCTCAGCTTTGCCTGTCCCTGACGATGGTGCTCTCAGCAGCCAAGAGCTTAGGTAGCCTGTGAGCAAGTGCCTTTATCATCCCTTGCTTGTACCAAAGGGATGCATTTGGACTACATGAAGTACACCTGCACATGCCTCAACAGCCAGGATGCTGCGATAAATGCATTGTCAGGGGATTTCATCATGTATAAACATCAGGGGCTGCTTGCACAAACTTAGAAGGCTACGTCACGGGAGATACAATCTGAGGGAACCACTGGAATATATGTGGCTCACTGTTGATAGAAACATCCGATGTCGCACGCGACTGCGTCAGGCGTCATGCTCATGTTTGAAGAATGATGCCAGAAATACTGAAAATATATAAAATAATGATAATGGGACAAACAAGCAGACAGTCACCTTCTTAAAATCTTCAGCGACAACTCCCAGACTCATCTCCATCCATACCCAGTTATTAGTGGTGTTTCTCCAGAGATGAGTTTCCTAAGAGTGCTCAGGTCCCCAGCATGAGCTCCTCATGATGGTGACTGCAGAGTCATGGGTGTTCCAGGAGACTGTTTGCTCAGAGCTGTGGGTGGAGGGGAGAGTGTCTCCCAGTGAGACAGCAATCCCCAAACCAACAGGCAAAGGACCTGAACAGACAGCTCTCCATAGAGCATACACAGGTGACCAGCGAAGGTACAAAAGAATGCCCAATCCCACTGCATTACAGAGATGCAAATTAAAGCATGAGGACACACACACACACACACACAGAGAGAGAGAGAGAGAGAGAGAGAGAGAGAGAGAGAGAGAGAGAGAGAGAGAGAAAATGTCGCCATTCCTATGGGCACACGCCCCAGAGCAGAACTTATCCACCCATAGTCACAGCAGTATTAATCCTAACAGCCAGAAGTGGGAGCAATCCAAGCCCAACAACAAATGAGCTACTGAACAAACCATAGAATGTGGTGGTCCATATAAAAATGTGTATGGATATGTTCCAGTTTTAAGAAGAAAAGGAATGTGGGAATTTTGCTGAGTGAAAGAAGCCAATCTCAAAAAAAAAAATAATATTGTGCACTTTCACTTTTAGGAAGATATAGATAGGAGCTCAACTCACAGACACTCTGCATAGCAAAGTGATGGCCCCGGAGTGGGGTGGGGAACAGGGATCGATAATGGGGTGAGTTTCAGTTTGGAGAGCTGACAAATTTCTGGAGATGGGTGATGGTGACAGCTGCACAAGATTATGGTGGACTCAATGCCACAAACTGTACATTTAAAAATGGTTGAGGCAAGCCAGGTGTGGTGATTCACACCTATTATCCCAGCACTCGGGATACTGAGGCAGAAGGATTGCTACTTCGAGGCTGGGCTAGGCTACATAATGAGATCTTGCTTCATACAAAACAAAAGAGGGGCTGGCAAGATGGCTCAGCAGGTAGAAGGTTCGAGTTGTACAAGCCTTGAGACCTGAACCTGAGTTCTCCACAACCATTGGAAAGGTGAAAAAAAAAAGCCACAGAATTGTCCTAGACTGTCAGCTCCACCCCCAGTAACATTAGCTAGCTAAAGCAAAAGTTCAAAAATTAAAAAAAAAAAATAGTTAACCTGGTAAGTTTTATATGTATTTTATCATGGTGAAATTGAGAAAAATACTGTATTGTGTGTCACATTTATTGTAATACACAAAGTAACCCCCAGGTAAAATCATCTTCTAGAGAGTTGAGGTCCATCACTGCAACAGTGAGATGATATTCCACAAAATCAAAACTAGTCCTTTCCCAAATGATTAAGCGAAAACCAAGACCATAGAAAACCATTCTAAGCATTCGGCACCTGCTTTGGCAGGGGCATGGCAAACTAGAGAAGCCATCCCTCAGCTCTGGGTTCCCCTCACCCAGCAGGCATGGCCCAAGCTTTTGAGGAAGGCTGCAGTGTCTCAGGTGGCAGGAGTATGGCTCATATTCCTGTCCCTATAATTTTGTCTGTCATATTTTTTCACATTTTTCCTGATGCTGCCTGATGATTTTTATAGTGAAGAAAACATTCCTTGGATTCTCCATTATTTTTAAGACCCTATCCTCCAAGCGTCCCTGCAGTGTTTCTCAAGTGGGTCTGGGAGTGACCAGTGATGCCATCTTCCCTGGGTGAGTCATGCTGGTTGCCTTAAAGGTTGGGCTGGAATCATGGTCCAGAACAAAAGGCCTGGCAAATCTTTGCAAGGGGTCCATTTCCACAGAGACAAGCTGGAATGACCTTCAGTCCCTACCCCAGGAGAATAACACCTCTAAACAAGAAACCCAGGGGCTTCAAACTCAAAACAGTCTTAGTTCCCTGTAAACTTGGCATCTGGCTTCAGTTGGGGGAAGGAGGAGTGGTCCAGCCAGGATAATAAGACAAGGGCAAAGGGGGGCACCAGGAGGCTGCAGGAGGCTTAAGGGAAATTGGGCATCTGTGAGATCTGGAGAAAAAAGAATGGGGTGGGGATATCATAGACAGGAGCAAAGCTGGATTCAGAGAAGGCTGCTGTGGGAGGGGTGAGCTGGAACAGCTAACAGGAACCTGAGCTTCCTGCACATCTGGCAGGTGATGGGTGGCTGGTCCAGCCCTCAGTCCGTCACTCCAGAGCAGTGACTCTCAACCTTCCCAATGCTGTGACCCTTAATACAGTTCCTCATGTTGTGGTGACCCCAAGCACAAAGTTATTTCGTTGCTACTTCGTAACTGTAATTTTGCTACTGTTAGGAATTGTAAATATCTGAAATGCAACATCTGATCTCTGAATCTAGACCCCTGTGAAAGGGTCGTTCAACCTCCAAAGGGGTCACAGCCCATAATGTCGAGAGCTACTGCTCTAGAGGCTGCTTTTTTGTCACATGAGCCTGAAGACTTGCCCAAGCCTGAGTGGCAAGCTTGTCAAATGCCTCTGAAATGTTTGTTTTCCAAGAGCCCGGCATCCCATTCTCTGAAAGTCCAGGGCAGTGGTGGACAGTTAACAAATGGAGTCAGGAGGGAATGGACCTGCTGCAAGGAAAGAGAAGAAGGAAAAAGTTCTCCTTGGCCTAAAGCAATTTATTCAAGTTACATTTAATTGAGCATTTTAATATGAGACTTCCAAATTTTACGCCACAATAAAACAGAGCAGCCTTTGAAATGATTAAACTAACAACGTCGAAGTCCTTACGGCTAGAGCAGCTTCCAGCGCGTCACCACACCTAATTAAAGGTCAGGGATGGGCGCTGTAAGGGATGTGATGTTTCCCTTAATCTCTGCATGAATGAACAGGTTTATTCTGGATGCCCTACATGACAGGCCACAAGACACGGGGCCGCATGTACCCAGCCTAGGGAGCCCCACTGTACCACCTACTCACTTTATTTTTAAGCTGTTTTTTTTTTTTTAATTTTATGTGTATGGGTGTTTTGCCTGCATGTGTATCTGTGTGACACATGTGTTCATTGCCCAAAGAGGCTAAAGAGGGTGTAAGATCCCCTGGAATTGGAGTTATAGACATTTGTGAGGCACCATGTGGTTCCTGGGAATTGTATTCAGGTCTCCTAGAAGAACTGCCAGTGCCCTTAATTGCTGAGCCATCCACCTGCCCCAACTACTTTTAGTGAGAGACCTTAATAGGAAAGTGCCATTAGCTAGAAAAAAAGGGGGGGGGGAAGCAGACGTGAGCATGCTCATGAAAGACATGGAAGGCTGTGAATCTGAGCAGGAACCTAGTGAGTAACTTCCTTGAGAGGGTCTCAGGTTTCCCTGAGTAGTACAGTTGGGGATACAGTAGGGCAGTACTATAGGCAACCTATAGGACAGCCTATTAGACTACTGGGGGGAAATAGTATCTTTCTTTTTCTGAAACTCCATTTCATCTGGGAATGAAGGGAGAAAAGAGAGGAGGTCAGGAGAGGAAAAAAAATCTCCTCAGATTCATATTTGTATCTCCCAGCCCTTTCCTGATGGGTGGTAACTCAGCATCTTCTTTTCTTGATAGTCTCTCGCTGAACCTAAAGCTAAGCCAGCAGCTGGCAAAGGCCCGGTGATCTGATCCTCTTGTCTCTAGCTGCTATGATGAGGGGGTTATGGGTATGTGTGTGTCCACTCCTGGATTTTCAATGTGGGTGCTGAAGATCTGAGCTTAGTACGTGATGCTTGCCATTTCCCAGAATCCTCCTGACTCTGCATGCTGGAACCACACATGGCTTGCCCAGTCTGGATAACTGTTCTGTGTTTTGCTTCTTGTTGTTGCTGTTGTTTTTGTTTTGATTTCTTTGAGGCAGGGTCTCACATTGTAGTTCAGAAAGGCATGAAATTGGCTGTGTAGCTCAGGCTGGCCTCAAACCCATGGCAATCCTATGTCCTTAGCCTTTCTGGTGGTGGGATTACAGGCATGAGTAGATATGAAATGACAGCAGTGAACCTGGATTCTACTTCAGAGCCACACTTGACTTCTGGGAGCTACAAATGGCAACAACATTGGCTGTTTCCTTCCCGAACCATGAAGGGGATGAAAAGGTCTTCCTTCTTCCTACAGCAGAACGCTCTGAAGGCAGGGAAGCCAGAATGCTGCTTACCGCTCCAGAGGGTAGAGGGAACATGTGGTTACAGCAGGATGGGTAAAAGATACAGCTGGAGTCAGGCAGGGTAAGGAGGACTCCTGGGCATGGTCCTGCTCTGATCCTACTCTATCCCTTCTCTAAGGCATGGGACAGTTTCTCGAATGGAGCACAGAGCTGTGGTCCTCCATCCAGGCTCTTCAGGATCAAGTCAGAGACCTCTAATCCACCCAACCCATTTATTCATTTATCCTTCTAATGCCCCACTCTAGAAAAGAGTTAAGCAGCTCACATAAAACACAACAAGATTGCCTAAATTAAAGCTAGGAAATCAAAGGGGGAAGGGCTCACAGGGAACTAGGGATAAGACCAAAGTACACACTCAACATTCATTCCGTGGTCCTTTACTGAGCTATGCACAGATAGGATTAACGTGCTCTCCTGCACACATGTTAAGCAATGAAAAGAAATTTGGCCAAGCCTGGTGGCACAGACCTGTAATCCCAGCTACTTGGAGAGCTGTATAGTAAGAAATTACCAATACGGAGTCAGGTAGAAATATAAGGGTATTTAATAGGGAAAAGCCTTACTTACAGAGCGAACCAGCCAGCCGGTGGTAGTCTGTACAGCAAGAAGCAAAGAGAAACCGAAACCGAAAACGCAGTCCCCCTACTCACTCTGACCACGCCCTCACAAGCCCTCAGGTACTCTTGTAGCCAGCCCCTAAGAAGGCGTGGCTACAGCTTCCCCTACAGAGCTGGGACAGGAAGTCTAAATGTTCAAGGCCAGCCTGGGCAGTTTAATGAGACTAGTCTCTTAAATAATAGCTCAGTGGTAACGTAGTCACCTAGCATGTGCCAAGCCCTGTGGTCCCAGTATCATAAATAACAAAAACGAACACATTTACATTTTAAAGGTAGACTTGGCATCTTTTCTCCATCCGTGTCACAGGCAAGTGGCAGCAGACGCCACAGCCACAGAGACAAAAACTACAGGGCTTGGATAGAGGGACAGTGACATGACTGCCTCTGTCTAGTCATTGCCATGTGACAACAGCCCTCCATGACCCACCGGGCAATGTCCCCAGTGGATTTGGGACAGGCGACCGATTGCTACTCAGATACTAAGGGCCCTGTGAACATGCCTTAGGACAGGCAGAGCTCGAAAGAGAGTGAATGGCAGCCAGAACTGGGGGCTTCAGCATTCAGTGGCAGAGAGAAGAGGCTGAGAGTATGAGGGAAGCTGAGGTGAGATGGCCAAAGGACCAGGAAAAGGAGAAAACCTTGCATGGTAGACTAGCTATCTTCCTAAGCCTCCTAGCAGGCTATCAGAGAAAGGAACCAGGTCTGCTAATGTGGCAAACACAATGACAAGGCACCAAGGAGGAGTGTAAGTGACCTGAGTCAAAGGCCCTGAGTTGGAAAGTCCCCATGCTCCAGACTCCCACTTCACATACAAAGGTACCAAAGAACAGATGCCTGCATGTGTCCGGGACATCTCAGTCCCATTATCTGAAGCCTGGAGTTGGTCAGTGTGACCTGATGGAGCATCAGGTGACTATGCCAGCCTGGAAGATGACACCTGTGAGAGGCCCCCTGCTCTGGAAGCAGCAGCTCAAAAAGCCTGTTATTGGAGCAGCTGGTTTGGCATGCTTGTCTGAGGATGTGGACTGACCCCCAGGGCATGGAGCACCCAAGCCACGATAGTCCTTGCAAATTACCCTTCGACTCAAGCAGGTGGCTCAGCAAGGTCACAGTCAGTGTCTCAGTTTGTCCAGTGTCCGGGTGGCAGGTTACACCTAGACCCACCCGGTTCAGCCCAGGGTAGAGGTAATTAGTCACAGACTGTTTGAGGGACAGGGATCTTAGAGGCCATTTTCCAGTCCCACTCCCGTCTCTATCCAGCATTCTTTCCCCGAAGCCCAAGGCTGCTTAGCTTGAGGAGGAAGCTCCTGCTGGGCATGCTGGGCCACTAGAACCTTGGACATAACTTGAGTTCTTCCTCTGACTCAGAAACACTTCACTACTTCCCGGTCTTCCCTGGACCCCATTCCTTTGAAATGACATAGAACAAGACACCTGGTATCTGCTTGCTAATGGGTTCAACGCTAAACAAATCCACACTCCCCACCCTGACTGTGGCTGTCAGCATGTAACAGAACGTTCAGTTGGAAGTTGGAAGACAGCATTGCAAATCATGCTTCCTCTAGGTACCTGAGACCCCCTTTTTCCCTTCCTACCATCTCCTGCCTTGATGCCTTGGTGCAGGACATGAGAGAAACTCTAACCCCCAAAGACAAAGCCATGGGCATCAAAGGCTCAAGACACACAAAGGTGTGTGGCAGAGGCTTGTAAGATAAAAGCTTAGTGAACAAGAGCTACTTTTTCAGAAGGCCACAGGGTCATGGGCCAATAGATACCTGCTCCCAAGAGCACAGCAGGTGTGAAAGATGGTCAGTCCCAGCTGCCAGCTCACACATGCCACCATTTACCACTCAGAAGCATGCCCACCCTGAGTACCCACTGTTTGTTAAGCCCCACGCAGCCCCATGAGAGGAAAGCTAAGCACACGTAGTTTTTGCTTGAGGAACTTCCATTAAGGAAACTGACCCATGGGGAGCCACAGACTCGATGCCACATATCAAACAGGAGAACGAGACCGTCCTTTCTTATTGTCGCTTTCATGAGTTACCACAACCCTGGAACAAGTCTTGCTGGGCTAAGAGGAAGGTGCTGGGATAGCTGTGTTCCACTGGAGGCTGGGAAGGATCTGCTCCATGCCTTTCCAGGCCAGGCTACCACATTCCTTAAATCCTGGCTTCTCCCACCATGTTCTAAGTCAGCAGCACCATCCTTCATCTCTTGCCTCTTGGTTTTGCTAGGAACGATCCTGTGGTCACAGAGGGCTCGTTAGATAACCCAGGGACTTTCCACTGAATCCTTGATCTAATGACTTCTCTGGAGTCTCCTTTGCTGCTTAAGAGAACATAGCCAATGGCCTGGATGAGGAAGGGGCATATCTGAGGCTCTCCCATGGCTGGAAAGCTGCAAACTCTCCCTGTGGGAATGATCACACTGGACTGGATTAAGGCTTTGCTAGATTTCCATGCAGAAGCTGTTGGGATGAGTGGGAGATATAGAAGGAGGCATTCCCTCACTCGAAACATAAGGCATATTTTGTTTTTGTCTTTGGTTTGGTTACTTGTTTTTAAGAAAGAGCCGCTTGATTGCTTCCAGTCCTGAGAGGCTTACTACCCTTCAAGGAGCAGTCAAGCATTAGGGCTCAATTAAGAAAGACATTTCTCCACGCAGAGCTGTTAATTAAACTACAGTCTCAACACCTCTATCATTGCCGGGAATATTAATAGCCCTACAGTGCTTGGTGACTTTAGCTAGACCACAGTGAGGGATGCTTAATGGAGGGCCAGGGTGCTCAGTGGTCTAAGAGATCTAATAGGTTCCCTGAGGCACATCTTGGGGTAGCCTGTGTAGGTTGCAAGTCAACATTTTAGCAGAGAATACCTTTTCAAAGCAGGGCAGATGGGTGAATTTCATCGATACTGTCTCCTCTACTTACAAATCAGCTTTTCAGACCCCGAGCTGAAGATGAGTCTAAACTGAGCTTAAAGGGGGACTAAAAACAGTGGCATTTTCTTTTCTCTTTTCATGCTATTAAAAGTAAATTGATGTGGGCTTGGATTTCTCGTCTTCCAGGGTTCTGGCAACTTAAGCCAGGTATCTCTGTGGGAGAGGGAGGGAGGGAGCTTTGGCCGTGGGAATATCTGGACACAGGAGGGACATAGGAAAGGTTTGCTCAGAAAACCTTCCATATGCCTCCTTTCTCGGTGTCACTTTATTGGCCCATGTCTCTAGGATGGAGGGAGGGAGTTGAGCTGCCACAAGTTTGCTATCCTGGTGAGCAGTGACAGGGGGACTCCTCCCTAACCAACAGAGCTTCTGTGCGAAACGGACACTTGTCTTTGCCTTAACATCTTTGACTCAGAACACCTGAGAAGAGTGGAGAGCTGTGGGCCTTGGCTCCTACTGGATAGGGAGCCTATAGCTGCTGTTAACCATGGTCCACCCTTAGAATCTTTACTTTCTTTCCATCCCTTTTCTTTTTATAATCTGATTTCCTTTTCTTTCTCATCAAAAGTCAAGCCTCCCTCTCCCCAATATTCAGCTCCCAGGGAGTTCCTTTCAGGCTTGAAGGACTAGAGCCTCTAGGTCAGTATGGCTGACCATGAACATGAGTCCCTTGATTGAGAGGCCCTCGTAACAGCTGGTCTGGTCCATGCCAGGATAAATAGGTGCGGGCACTTGGTAGCTGGGAAACCGGTGATCCCGTGACAGCTCTCCTGTCACCAAGGAGCTTACTCTTCCACTCTGGACCTCAGGTTCTTATCAGCCATAAAGAGGGCTAATATTGCCTACCCACTGGGTGGTTGGAAGGGACAACTAAGATCACACACAATGAAGGATGTGCTTAGTGTTCACTAAAGGTACATCGATCGGCTGCACAGCCCCTGAAATAGAGCTCTCCCAAGGGCTGGATTTAGAAACATCAGGGCCTGTGCTGACTAATAAAACCCAGGAATCACTGACACCATGGCCAGGCAAGTACAGGGCAGAGGGCTGGGCTGAGGATCACTGGGTGGAGGCTGCTCATTGTTTTCTCCCCCCAGGTGTCAGCCTCTCACTCCAGCCCAGCCACTGGACTCAATTAATGTTTGTTTCTTTATGATGTTGCTGCATCATCCTGTAACATTCCAGGGCCTAATAAGGGGGTCAGGCTGTTGGGTAGTGAGTCCTGGAACCTCCCTGCCTGTGGCACACCCTGGAAGGAATGGTGATTTTTAAAGGCTGGGAAGCTCAGAGAAACTTCTCCCAGAATAGACCGAGTCAGTTCCAACATCCACAGAGGTCCAGACCCCCATCTACTGAGGTTCTAGGAAGCTAAGTCAAGCACACCCCACGATGGGAGGTTGGGGGTGGATGGAAAACATAGTACAGGAGGGCCCCAGGGTAAGGAGGACCTGGTTCTTCTCAGAAGACAGGGAAACTTCTAGAACTATAGACTTGGAGAAGAGAAATGGATAGACTTAGTATCAGACATGGCCTCCATTTCCAAGGACTGCATCTGGATGGTTGAGATGGCATAAGGCTCAATGTCACAGGCAGTGGAGAGGGTTATCAATGGACTTCATATTCCATCAGGTTTATGAACCAGAACAGTTTGAGGGAGTGGTAGGTGAGGAGGAAGCCATAGCCAGTGTGGGTGGACAGATGCCATCTTCCTAACAGAACTTCACTGAGGCCTGAAAACAGGTATGAGATGTGAGGACGGGAGCCATCGATTTATTTTTTAAGCTAGTGTAGAACAGCTTCTTCTGCTTCCTGCCTAGGGGAACAGGAAAAAAAAAAAACAAACAAGTTATTTAAAGAGATGACAAAGTCTTAGATAAAACTTCCCATAAACAAATGAAGTCCAAAACCCTAGGTATACATGACAGGAAAACTGCATCCACGAACTCTCAACACTATGATCAACTGGACAAGGCAGCATAATGACAACACCAGTTGCCTTGCCAACATGCACAGGAGAAATTCCACAAGATCCTGCCCCTAGATGGAAAGCTACAGGTGGCCAATGGTTGGTGAGAGACTGGGGGAGAGGGTCCATTTCCTTTAGGAACCGTCTCCCACATAGGTTGTCCCAATCCCAAGCAGTCAGATCTGGACATGTCTGTACAAGCAACATTAAATACACGCGAGTGCGCGCGCGCGCGCGCGCGCGCACGCGCACACACACACACACACACACACACACACACACACACACACACAATACATTTCGGAAGAAACTATATTATATCTATCAGAGCTCCCAAAGTTGATTATTTTTCTTGATTCAGTTTTAAAATGTGAAGTAATAACCAAGGGCTCAAGAGGAATAAGAAACAATAAAGACATCTCAGAAGGAACATATTTGTACATCAAAACCTTATAGAAATTAAAAGGATCTTTAAAAAAATCAAAATCAATGAGCTTTCAGACCCTAAGAAAATTTCAAAATGCAGGCATAGAAATTTATAAAGTAATCTACCATTTCAACATCCCGAAGGAGAAAAACATGCATGAATCTTAACAGATGTGGCAAAATCTGCTAATACTTGACATCCACTCATGATTTTTAAAAGTACTCAGTGCAAAGTAGAGTTTGAGGAAACTAGAGCTCTGTAAACAAACTTGTTTGTTTACCAAGGAAACAGCTGGTCAGGAAATTATGATGAACTTTGGTGTCACTTACTGTCAAGGTGGCAGTCCTGTGTTAGCCAGTGCCGACAAGGTCTTTAAGTGTAAAAATAAATGAACGTTGGGTATAAGGTCTTAATAGGAAGTGGCAATTGTTGGGGTTATTGCCAGATATAAGATAGTCCAATATAAGAGCTGGGGTCCTAGTGATGAAGACCTTGTATAGCATGTGTGACAGTATCACAAACAGCAAAAACAAAATGAGAAAAAAAAAGCCATAACTGAAAAAAGATATTTACAGCACATGCATCTTATAGATTAGTGTCCATATGTGAAAAAAAATCATAGAAATCAATAAGGACAAAGTAACCCAATGTAAATTGATCAATATACATATGCAGAAAAGAATATCCATGTTTAAAACAACATTATAAGACATTATAAGACAACAACAAAAAACACTGAGGAAAAAGAAATGAGAACCTATTTTATCTTATTTTATTTAAAGATTTTATTTATTTATTATGTATACAACATTCTGCTTTCATGTATATCTGCACACCAGAAGAGGGCACCAGATCTCATAACGGATGGTTGTGAGCCACTGTGTGGTTGCTGAGAATTGAACTCAGGACCTCTGGAAGAACAGTCAGTGCTCTTAACCTCTGAGCTATCTCTCCACCTGAGAACCTATTTTAGAGTCATGGAAATGATTCAAATGGTAAAGGGGCCTGCCCAGTGAAGGAAAGAATAGAATTGACAAGCTGTCCTCAGACCTCTGCATGCACACAGTGGCATTCACACACACACACACACACACACACACACACACACACACACACACACAAAGACAATACATTTCTAAAGAAACTATATTATATCTCTCAGATTCACTAAAATATAAAAAATCCAACATTAGCATGAGCTGCAGAATATAACCACTATAAAAGGAAGGAAGGAAAGGAAGGAAGGAAGGGAGGGAGGGAGGAAGAGAGGAAGGAAGGAAGGAAGGACAAAAGAAGAGGTAGCCAAGTGAGTTGGTGCACATACCTTTCATCCCAGTGCTGGGGAAGCAGGCAGATGTCTAGGAACTCAAATCTACACAGTGAGTTCCAGGACAGCCAGAGCTATGCAGAGAGACCCTGTCTCAAAACAAAACCCAAACCCAAAACAAACTAACAAAAAGGAAGCAGTAAGTCAAGTCATAGTATATTCATTCAATAGACTATTATATAAACGTCAAATGTCCTAGAGCTAAATCATCATACTGATAAGTTTCAAACGTATCCTAGCTCAGGAAAAGCTGAAGACCATTGTATGTAGGCTAGCATCATTAAGGTGAAAATAGAAGATGTGCCAAATGTGAAAACACATATAAGGATGTGAAATACATTTGTTGAGTAGCTTTATTGCTTGATAAAGAGAAAAAGGGATAAAGCTGGGAAGAGATTACACACGGGTTTTCAATATTATCTGTTGTTTTTGACAATGCTTAAAAAATTGAATCAAATAGAGCGAAGAATGAATATTTCATGAAACCGGCTGAAGTGTCTGAAACTGTCCTCCACACCTTGGTTCTGAATGTCCTGGAGTTTGGGACAACCTCACGGCTGGTGGGACCCCTGGTTATAACCCCGGGGAAGTGGGCATTGTTTCACTCATGGCTCTGATGCTCCACTTACCAGAGTGGTTGGTGGAGAATAGTAAATCAATTTGCCAAATGAAGTACCACACGAAGAGGCAGAGAGAAACGTTAGAACACAGTGGATTCCAGAATAGCTGATCAAAACAGCCGCCACTGGGCCCTAGGGACCAGCCCATGTCTTTAGCCGGCAGGAACTACCTCATGTGGTCCTTGAAGCACTGGCAGGGACAACTGTCACCCTCATCCTACAGGTGAAAACAGGCTTCATGCTAGAAAGCCCGCCTCAGAGAATAGTAGTTAGAACAGAGTCTGAGTTTCATGAAAAAAAAAAAATCTGGATTTTAAGATATCAATGGCTCCAAATTTCTGAAATAAACAAGACAGAAATTGTCCAATGAGTTTATAGAAAAAGAGGCTAATTAAACAGCTACTCTAAAATCACACCCAGGACTAGATTGAGGGTGGTGCCCAGCACCTGAGAGGCAGCAAGTACAGGAACCACACAGAGAGGAATAGGGAGGGCTTCAGCAAGGAGGCAAGATTTGAAGCTGAAGAAGTACAGGCAGACAGATGTCAGAATCCAGTTCTTCTTCCTCCACATGCCCCTGATGGTGCTGGGAGGATCCATGCCTGTAGCCTGCAAGCACAGAACCCGAGCAAGTGCACAGGACTGAGGCCATAGCTGTACATGTAGACAGATAGAGCTGTTTGGCTAGAGCTCCAGTTTGAAAAAGTTTACTCTTTTATATATAGAGGGGGAAATATCTTCCTTAGAAAGCATGATACCACCTGAGTGTGGTGGCCCAAGCCTATAATCCCAGAGCCTGGGACTGTGAGACAGAAGGATCTCGAGTTCAAAAGCAGCCTATGCTGCATAGTGAGACAGTATCACAAAACTATGAGGGTGTGTGTGGGGGGTAGGGTGAGAATATAACTGCATACTCTTTAGTAGTAACTCCCATTCACTGGGCAGTGTTTGTATCCGGGGTAAGGGTAAAGTCTTTGTATGTTTTATTAGCTTTAGTTCTCACAGCATCCCTTTCAGGGATGAGGAAGCCCAGGTTTACACAATGTGTGTGCAGAGTCGTGGGGTTAGGAAGCCGGGGCACTGAGACTGAAGAGCCAGCTGTCAGCTTCCAGTGCATGTGTTTAACCACTGCCTCTCACAAGCAGACAGCCAATTAAGGCAACAAGGGTTTAATTGCTTTCAATTGGAAGGATAAATAAAAATATGATACAAGCATGGTGCATGGAAACCAAGCTATCATTACCTTCATGAACACTATCACATGGTCACAGCTCCATAAATGCTTGTGAAATGAGGTGGCACTTACCTCTAGGATATGGGAACCAAATGACACATTTCCCCGGTGCAAAGCAATGGAAACTCGCAGGAGGCCAATAGGACACACTGAGAAGCTCCCCAAGCTTCCCGGAACACCTCAGATAGGCTCTGGTTTCTGTGGAGCCTCTATTTCAAAACAAGCCTCTTTCCTCTGTGAAGGGCTGAGCCAGGACACATGAGAGCTCACCATACCAGTGGCAAAAACCATTCTAGTCAGGTCAGGAGTGGGTGGCAGGAACTGGCTGTCCCTGGGGTGAGGATGGGAGCTCCCGTGTGTCATAGCTCAGCCCATCTCAGGAGGCTTGCCCTGAAATTCGTCGCTAGATCAGAGTCCAGCGCCCTCCCAAACAGCCCGCAGAACGAACTCAAAATGAAAACAAAAAAGAACGGACATCATTCTCCTTTCAAATAGAAAGGGACAAGAAGACTCCAGCATTCTCCTGGGAAAAGCCATCATCTCTGGGATCTAGGGGTCGTTTTCTGCAGGTGTTCCTTCAGCAAATGTTCACTTTTGCTGGGTGAAGAAGAGGTCTTGCCCACCTAGGAGGAGTGACCTCAAACTCAGAAACTAAGAAGGAGCTCCTCTCTCCTCTAGGCACCCAGTGCCTCACAGTAGAACCGGGTGAGCCAAACACAAGCCAAGTTTCCTTCCCCCACGTCCACTCGGAAACTAACAACAGAGAAGGAAACCGAGGCCACGCTAGCAAGCAGTAGCGATTCATAAAAGGCAGTTCTGGGGAGAAGGAATCCTGAAAGAATGAACTGAGGAAGAAAGAGCAGGAGAGAGGAGAACAGGCGTGGGAAAAGAATACTGACTAGATTCTCCTTGGGGCCCCGTCCACAATGCCCTGGTCACGTCTTAATTAGTTACAAGATTTTTCCATTGCCTTCAACAAGAGCCGCTCTCTGATTAATGATCGAAACAGCTGGCCGATTTTAATCATGGCAAACACGATGATCCCGGCTACGACGGCCTGAGCTAATAAAAGCAGAATATAAAGACCCCAGTAGAAGCGATGATCGGGACCTTCATCCCTGGCCACCAGCTGGACCCACGCGCGGGACTGAGAGCTATTGGGCAGCTGGGACGGGACCGGGGCTTCCAGGGTGTTCTCGGTTGGAGGGTTGAGAGGCAGGCCTCGAGGGTGCGGGCACCACGGGTCACCCTGCAGCAGGTCCCAGAAGGACAGGCCCGCGCGTAGCTCTGGGCCATGGCACTGGGGAGGCTCTTCTCGGCCCAGGAGGTCCTGATGCTGCCGCAGCCACTCGAGGAAGGGCCACAGGCCACAGTCGCAGAGCCAGGGGTTGTGAGCCAGCAGGACCCGAGTCAGCTGGGGCAGGGCCGCGAACACGTCTCCAGGCAGCGTCTCCAGCTGGTTGTGCTCCAGCTGCACCGTCTCGAGGCTGCTGAGGTTGAGGAAGAGCGCGCGGGGCAGGGCCCGCAGCCGGTTGTGGTGCAGCGACACCTGGCGCAGGCGGCCGAGACCGCGCAGCGTGTCGTCGGGGAGCTCGGCCAGGGCGTTGGAGTGCAGCGCGAGCACGCGCAGCTGCGCCAGTCCCTGGAACGCGCCGCGCGGAAGCGCGCCTAGGCGCGGGTTCCGCGTCACCCCCAGCGTCTGCAGGCCGCTCAGGTTGCGGAAGACGGCGGCGGGCAGCGTGCGCAGCTGTGTGTCGTTCAGCCACAGCTCCCGCAGGCCCGCCATCTCCCCGAACAGCACTTCCGGGAGCTCCTCCAGCGGGTTCTCGAACAGGGTCAGCCGAGTCACGCTGCTCGCACGAAGGAAGAGCTCAGGTGGCAGAGACTCCAGGCGATTTCTGGACAGAGTTAAGGAGCTCAGGTTTCCGAGGCTGTCGAAGGCACCGGCTGCGACCGAGCGGAGGCGATTCCGGTCCAGCCGCAGCTCAATCAGGGAGCGCAAGTTGCCCAGAAGCCCCGAATCCACAGACATGAGCTGGTTTGAGTAGAGCAGCAGTGTCTCAAGCTTAACCTGCGCCCCAAGCAATCCTTGGGGCAGGTGGGTCAGGTTGTTTCCCGATAAATCCAACGCCTTCAGCTCTCCCAGGCTCGTGAAAAGGTTAGCAGGAAGAAAAGAGAGCTGATTCTGGTTCAAACAGAGCTCCTGCAGGTTAAGCAGTTTCTGAAACAAGTTTTGGTCAAGGTCCCTTAGTGCATTGTGGTCTAAGAACAACTGTTCCAAGAGCACCATCTTGTCCAGGAGCGCACTTGGAAGATGAGAGATTCTGGTGCGCGTCAACCTAAGGGTTTTTAGTTTTATCAGGTCATTGAAGGTGCCGGGTTCGATGGCGGAAATGTGGCTGTCTGAGAGCATCAGGCGCTGCAAGACCGTCATGCCACTGAAGCTGAGGTTCCCCAATACGCCCTGCTCCATTCGGAAGAGCAGAATGTGTGTGAGGTTCTTGGGCAGACCCAGTGAGGCAATGCGAGCCACGCTGCCGCCCGAGCACTGAGCAGCATCGCGAAACACACACCTGCACGTTTTAGGGCAGGGGATGGGCTGGACGTGCACGAGTGCGAGCACCGCGCACAACAGGGCGCTCCTTAGCATGTCTGAAAGGCAATGATACAAGGCTCAGAGCCGATCTTGGAGTCTGGCACCTGCTACAAGCACAGCTAACTTTGGCCAGCTTTCTCACTGCCTGGGAATGTTGATCAGATACAACCAAGTCTCCCTCCATTCTTACAAGGGCCGATTAAAAAATAAATTACCTTTCTATTCAGTCTAAGTGGGTGCTGGAGAGTCTAGCTTAGGCTTGCTGGGTACGCATTCTTACCTACTGAGCCATCTCACCCAGTTCTCAGTTTAGAGCACTGAAATCTGGGCACCTTCAAGCTACAGAAAGAAAAACCTTAAAATCTTTAGAGAATGAATTAAGAGTCTCACGGTCATGTTCAGTCTGCAGGGGAACTGGCTGTGCTACTGATTCTACTGACTTAAGCAGGGCTGCCTCTACCCAACAGCCAGGAAGGGAACATCAAGGTCCACTCGATTCATTTTCTTAGTATTTTTAGAAAGTGCCAACAGCACATTACACCCTCCTTTAATCTCCAGGCTCCGTGGAACAGATAATGCCCGTGGCTTTGTGCCATGCTTCTCTGCACTTTGCACTGTTAACAGTAGGCATAAGGAGGGCAGTAGGCTGAGTGTTTCGTTTCAGTGCACATGGAGTTAAGTAATTTAAGGGTCACATAGAATTTGAAGGTAGACTTTCTGACTCACATATTTAATTAAATAATGAGCTGTTTGCTTCTAAGCCAAGCTGCTTAATAAAAACGACTCTGGGCATTGAATTATCTGGAAAACACAGCAATACTAGTTTACTCAATATTTCCCAAGCAAAAGTTTGTAACTATTTCTTGCACCAGATCTCCTCTTGTCCCCCGCCCCCAATTATATATACTAACTTAAGAATATTTGACCTTACCTGAATCGGTTCTGCAGCCTGAACTGACTGAAATGCTTACAGCTGTGCTGGTGACTCGGCACTTCACAGAGGAAGAGGGAGTATTCTTGCATCCTGAGGATAAAGACCTTACCAGAAAAAAAGTCAAGGAAAAGACTATCTCAAGAGGGCATATTCTAGGTTTTAATAAGAACTTTCAGACTGTGAAAGGCCATATTAGAGTCCTACTGTCAAAGCTCAATGTTAGGTGAAGTTTTTCCATAAATGGCAAGCTAAGACTAATAAAGTTTGGGGATGTATGGATCATTGCAGCAGTATAGTGATGGACTACTTATGAATCTAATAAAGCTGGCCACACTAGTTAGGTTATAGAGGCTGGACAGTGGTGGCACACACCTTTAATCCCAGGACTCTAGAGACAGATGAATCTGAGTTCAAGGTCACCTGGGCTACATGAGAGTGAATCAGTCTAAAAGAGAAATAGCTCACACTTTTAATCCCAGCACTAGAGAGTATATAAAGAGCTCAATGCAGTCTCTGAGCATATTCTGAGGCTTGGAGAGCAGTGCAGTTTGGAGATGCAATCTGAGGACAGGATCGCCCCTTTGGCCTGAACATTGGTAGAGGTGAGAACTCTCTAGTGGCTGGCTGCTTTGCTTTCCTGATCTTCAGCTTGAACCCTGATATCTGATTCTGGGTTTTTATTGTTACACAGCAGTCACATCAATAAACGGGCATTACACATACATACATATGCATGTTCCATTGCACCAATTCTCATCCCCCTTTTAAGAAATTATAATTACTTGGTATGTATGATTATGTGGCTGTCAGAAAACTTAGGCAGTCCATTCTTGACTTCCACCACATAGGTTCCAAGGATTGAATGAACTCATGTCATCAGACTTGGAGGCACCTTTACTTGCTGAGGCATCTCCTTTGCCCAATATTTTTATTTTTTAAATAAGGCTAAAGAATTCTTACCCCCTACCCCTTAATGCCTAGTTTAGCCACTGTCAAACATGCTCATTAATGGCATTGTTCAAGAGTTCATGCTCAGTGTAATGTAATGTCAAACTGCCCACCTAAGTGGTTGTACTGTAAACTCCTGAGCATTCTTTGAAAACTCTTGCTTGGCATTCTATGAAATCTTTCCATGGCACAACTTAGGCCCAGGCTGAAGAGAACAAAATCACCCCACCAACCTACCGTCTCAAATGGTTTTGACTTTTGCATTTCTGTTTAATGACTGACAGACATTATTCTTACAATGAAGGGCCACCTGTGTTTCAGTTTTTGAGAAAATTGGGTTTCCCTTTTCACATGTCTGTTTTTATTTTCCTCCTTTAGACAGTCTTGCTATGTAGCTCAGGCTAGCTTCAAATTTATGATCTTCTGGCCTTTGTGTCCTGAATTTTGGGATCACAGACAATATACCTTGATGCCTAGCTGTGTTCAGTTTTGAATATGCAACTATAATGTAGACATCCTTAATACATTCTCCATTGTCAAGTCATAGGTGTAATTAGGTAAATCCTTCCAAGGCAGACACCTCCCAGCAATTCCTTTAAATGCTCCAATACTCTTCCTTAGCACTCAGACCTCTAGGGGACAAGCAGTTTCCTTTGTATGTACCTAACTGGCAGAGTTACTTGAAATGTGCTTGTTCAAGATGATTCTTCAACTGCTTTAAGAACAAAGATCCAGGGTTTAGGGAGACAGCTTAGTTGGCAAAATGCTTGCCTTGCAAGCATGAAGACTCATTTAAACTGGAGAAGCCAGGAACGGTAGACCGGGATCCCTGAGGCAAGGCAGCCAGCCAGCCAGCCATATATTGGTAAGCTTTCGGGGACTTACCTCAAGACACCCAACATGCATACACCACCTGAGATTACAGGAGGGAGGAGTGGTGAAATGCTTCTTACAGTACTTAACAAGTTGGGAATGAGCCCCCTTCAATGTATGCAAGCACACACCCTACTTTCCTTTTTTCTGGAGATTGAGCCCAGGGCTTTTCCCAAGTGTCATCAAGGACTTTCTCAACTGGAACACATAGTCTAGTCTGGGCCAAAAGTAATGCCTCTTAAGGTCCTATGAGCTCCTCTGGTTCTCGAGAAGCAACTCTAGAGCCCCAAACTGCCATCCTACTCAAAGCTTGCAGTTAAACCCTTCCTAAAACTAGCCCATCATACTAAATAGCAAAGCTGCCTTCCTCTCCACTACCCACTCAGGCAAAAAAAGCCAACATAGTTGCTTTGCCGGAATCTATCTAGTCCCCCTATCCCTTTCTTTCCTCGAGGGTGCCTTTGTGTGCCCAAGGCACAATACACTGATACTGGCTGTTGACTGATGCAACTACTAACAGGTTATGTCTCTAGCATTTTCCAGCCTTTCCCTCCCATCCCTTGACATTTACCAGGTGGCTGTATGTTATGTGTAAGTGCTGGGACTTCCTTCCCCTAAGGCAGTTACAGGCCCAAGGGTCATATGGAAACACTATACTGTAATTCCAAGTCAGGGATGGGGGAAAAAAAAGGAAACTAATCAGTCCTGAGAGCTGTGTTTACATTTACTTACTAAATAAATAAATAAGTAAATAAAACAAGTGTGTAAAGACCCAGGAAAAATTTAATTCATTAAAATTTTTATTTTGAATAGCTTCAATCAAAAAGATTTCATAAAGTTATTTACAATGCTGAATGTACAATTATGAATATCTACCTTTTTGACAACAGGGTACCATTCTTGAGCAGCAATACAATTTAAAAAATATAAAGATGTATCATTTCTGATATATAAAGTTACTTAAAAAAATCCACAGTCTTAGGGAATTCACAAATCATAACAGGAAGTAATGTTTATTAATTTCATGTGCACATAATTACCAAATCGTAATACATTAAAAATACATGTAAATGCCCAGACTGTACAAAAGTTAATACCCTATCTTGTTAAAAGTTCCCAGTAACCTCCCACCATAAATATAGAAAACCCCTTTCTTAGACACATCAAAACTGCATGCATGAATTAGATGTTCTCTAAAGCCTGAAGCTGCTCCTTGCTGTGTATGAGCTTTTGCTGATTGGAACAGGGTTTATAGATGTGTGTTATATATATATATGACACATTATTTACCATGCCTTTGAAACTGTAGTATTTCATCAACATGGAAGACAAAATAAATAGTGAGGGAAAAAAAAAAAAAACCAGTAACGGGTTTACTTAAATGCAAGTGCAATTTAGAAAGCTTTTGAATTTCAGGCTTGTAAAACTTAGAAAAGTATTGGTTTGTTGTTGGTTTCGCCGCTCTCACCCAAGCACTATTTGCAGCATTGCTTTACAGCAGTTGGTGCTAGAAGATAGAAAACAGTTACCATTATTTATTTATATTCAAGGGAGGAAAACAACTTTAAACAACCCTGAGGGAGACCCATGTTAAAAAATCTTATTTATTTAAAAAGTTAAAAAGTTACATATCATTATTTAACAATTACTTTCCCAGACATTTCTGTCCTTTAAGTATGTGCATAAATAAAATTTAAATCAGCAATATTATCAATCTTAATACATCAAAATAATATATGTACAGATTTTAAAATTTAGGTCTGTATATACTCAAATAATTTAATGTAAAATTCAGAACCCAAATCTCTATATGACGGTGACCTACAGAAGAGTCCATCTACCTACCGCACTAAGCAGGACCCATGTCTGGACTGACAGACATTCCTCAAACATCCTCCTCACTGGAATAACCTACCCTGTCTATGTTGAAATCTAACTTCTACAAATGCTTTCTCTCACCTACATAAAACCTTGTTCCTTTGCAAACAATATGGACAGATGAGATATAAACCCTATCAACCCTAAATATTAAAAGGGGTATGTATCAAAATAGCATTTTATGATCATTCTCTTGAGGATGTTAAATACAAATGATATTGGGTCTAAGCTGCAGTTAGCAATTAGTTATATGCTTCAGCATTTAAATCAAAGAATAAGACTTAACAATTCAGAAAAATCACTAAAGAATAACATGAGCATTATTTGAAATGAACGTGGACTGTATAAAACAACAGTAAGTAACTATAGAAAATAGTGCTAATTCACAGCTCAAGAGGTCTAAGATGCATAGCTTCATAGAATCATTCATGGGACAATTGTTCTTATCTAACATATAGTAATATCATACATTTTGGAGAAATTCGATTATGTATTTTGTAGGAATCACTAGTGGCAATAGCAGTAACAGTGATCCTGAGAATAATTTACATTTTTTTTTTTTTTACAATTATCAAACATTATTCAGGTCTCTGCAACATAAAAAGTAAGAAAAAATGGTTCTACAAATCTGGGTAACATTTGGTAAACTTAGTGGGATAGTAATGATCAACTAGGCGTGGAAAGCATACACATGTGGTTAATTAAGAAAACACAGAATAAATGTCACTAATTTAGGGTCCATTTTTATAGCAATGCCAGCTTCCCAAGTTTATCATAACTGCAGGCACTGCCAAACTGCCAGATCCTATCTAGGAAGGCAGAGTGGAAGTGTTACTTGAGAAATGAACATTAATCAGATAAAACACAAGTGTGAAAAATGCTTTCTACATTTCTTTTGGCTCAATAAATGTATTTTCTCAAGCTCACTTGTAACAAAACAGCTATGTGCTGACCTCTAGTGCCACCTAATGGCATAAAACAAACTCTACTCAAGTTCACATTGCTTTGTAAAAGCCAAACTCAATATTCACTATTCTTTTAAGCCTCATTATCCAAAGGAAAGACATATACCAAGGTTAAGATATAACTCAAAACAAAACAAAACCACCAACAACAAAAAACCCAAAAACAAAACAGTATTTTCCTATTCCTTTAGGTTAAAAAAAAAAAAGATAATGAAAGAGCATTTAAAATGATATAAATCCTCAAAGAAAAACAAACAGGTTTGAAGGGTTATAAGATCTACCAACAAGAGAAATAATCATCGCTTTCTGCATGTATGTACTTTGGACAGGGCTTTACTATCTACTCTAGGCTATCCTTGAACTAAGAACAATCATCCTGCCTCAGCCTCCTGTGCAAGGAGTACAGGCCTGCAACACTACCTGGCTCAGAAATAAAACTTTTCTAATGAAAAATTTCTTCATTTAATGAAGCAAACCAGACTGCTGACGTCAGACACAGTATGAGACCCACAAACATTATGAAAGACATCAAGACAGCAGTGAAGCACCTTGCTGGCTAGAAAGTGACACCCAGGTAGTCTACACAGAGAATAGAAAACCAGAAATGGAAATTACCTGAGTTGCTCTATCAACAATAACATACAAACTTACTCCTATCTCCAGGTTTAAAAAAAAAAAACAAAACAAAAACAAACAAACAAAAAACCTGGTGTATATTTAACACAGAATTCTTTGGGAGAAACATTGGAATCAAAACAGACTTTAAACCTATTTTCACCAAAGGCTAATCATAATTAACAACCATATTTTAACTATCCCAATTTTAGGGCCTATATATAAAAGGAACTTGCTAATAAAGGGTTGTGAAAATTAAAGAGGCAAACTAGTGTCGAAAATCTAAAAACCCCAACACAGTTCTCTCACACCCAATATATCACATTTAGGTTACTGCATGAAGATCTAGCCAGATTGATAGTTAATAACTGTGAGGCAAATGCCATTTTACTGGTTTTGTTTTTTAATCAACTACTGTACTATGTATGAGAGGGCTATAAACTGAAATAGTGCCGTTCTGACACACAGTGTCAGAAGCCTAAGCACATCCTCCTGAATACTGTCACTAGCACGGCAGAAGCAGTCTCTGCTATGCTATGGTGCTGATCTGACATGATCCATTCTCCTTTACTACAGTTTTGGCTTCCGTCGTTGACTGAGGTTTAGGTGGCCATTCAGGATCGTCTTTGAGCTCCTGCGCCAAGTACATGTATTTAGCTTTTGGTGTCTTCTTTCTACAGCTTAGGGCCCAGGACAAGCAGCATTTTCCCCATCGATCCACTGACTCCTAGGAAAGAAAAAAACATCCCGAGTAAGGGTTTATTTGTTAAAGCATGCAATGAGCACAGAACAGTATGAAACAACTTCTGAATACAACAAATAACTAAGAAAATTTCATGCAAAAAGTCAGCTTTCAATTTAGGAACAGATTGTTTTTAAAGAGGACTTTTCCCAGCTCCTTTTTAGTTTTGTGCCCAAATTATTTTTGTATATTTATTAATACCCACTGATCACTTTTAGAAGAAAGTGACCATTGAATGATATCCTTGTTACTGCTAATACCGCTTTCAAAACACAAAGCATGTAGTAAACACCATGGAGTAATAATCAGGATCTCACTGTCACATTAAAAGAAAAAAAAAATCATATCTTTTAAAACCGTATCTCTGGCCAGGCATGGTGGCACATGCCTGCAATCCCAGCTTGGGTGCTGTGATGGTTAGTTTTTGTCAAATTGACACAGGTCCGTCCAAGTCATTCGGGAAGAGGAACCCTCAACTAAGAAAATGCCTCCATTGGACTGGCCTGTAGGCAAATCTGTGGGCATTTTCTTGATTAATAATTAATGTGGGAGAGACCAGACCACTAGGGTGCTGCCATCCTTGAGTAGGTGGCCCTGGGTTGTCTGAGAAAGCAAGCTGGGGAAGTTATGGGGAATAAGGCAGTAAGCAATATTTCTCCATAGCCCCTGCTTCAGTTCCTGAATTGGCTTCCCCCATGACAGACTGAATGAAACCTATAAGCCAAATAAGCCCTTTCTTCCCCAAGTTACTTTTGGTCATGGTATTTATCACAACAATAAAAACCTAACTCAGACAGCTATATAGTAAGACTATTTAGAAAACAAGTAACACCACACTCTTGCTGATATAGAACTGCTTTCACAATGTTTCCCTTGGTGATTAAGAGAACCAGCTGCTTTTTCAGAGGACCTGAGTTCAATTCCCAGCACACACATGGCAGCTCACAACCATCTGTAACTCCTGTTCCAGCTCATTTATCCTCTATAGACACTGCACATACATGGTACAGACATACATGCAGGCCAGAACACCAATATACAAAATAAAAATAAATTGAAATCGTTGTGATCAACCATGTTACTGAAAAATATGACCTTAGCTTAAATAATCCTTGGAGAACAGGAAGGCAAAGTTCTTGGAGAAAAATAAACTCAACAAAATAAAATAGTTTCAAGTAAAGTTTGAAATAAATCTAAATGACTATATATTTAACCTCTGAAAACAGCCCCAAAATTACTTTAGTTATTGCTTCTCCCAAGTAAAATTTAAATCCTAGATTGTTCTTTTACCAATCAACAACGACCAAGCCTACACTAGGCTCAATGGAAGCAATCCTACAAAACAAAAGTACAACAGATGGGCATTCTAATATGAACAACCAAAGTACCTACAGCCAAGAAGAGCAAATGTGTTATAATGCATACTTGAAACCTGCTTCTTAATTGGCCAACAGGAGTCAGGCATGTGTAGTGCCTGTATCCTAGCACTGGGGAGGCCAAGGCAGGAAATTTTGGGGCTCACCACCATCCTGAGCTAAATAGCACGTTTGGGGCCAGTTTAAGCTACAAAGTGAAACCTCTATGTCAACAGATCGATCTATCACTCACTGAAGGCAAGTAGTAGCCAATGGGAAGGATCAAAAAGTACTTCAAAATGAAAGCTCTGAAAACTAACTCCCAGTGCTTCCTCACTTGCACTAAGACAGCCATCAATACCCCTGCCTCTCTTCTTCAGTATATAGATAAAGTACTAAACTGCATTGCAACCAAGGATTTAAAAGACAAGTCACAGGTAAGTTGTACTACAGTCTAGGGAAAACTAAAATTTGTTCATCCAGTAACCTCTATTATCATCACAATGAAAGTTATTAGCTGTGCATGTTAGCATTGCTTGTAATACTAAATTCACAAGTTTGAGGTGGCCATGATCTACATCCTGAGTTCAAGGTCAGCCAGTGTTATATAGTGAGACCCTGCATTAAAAAAAAAAAAAAAAAAAAAAAAAAAAAAAAAAAAAAGAAAGAAAGAAAGAAAAAAAAGAAAGCCTAAGGTGGGGTTTGCAGGTGTAATATTACATTACTCTCTTTAAAAAAGAATCCATGACAAATCATTTTTGTATTAGAATCCAGTAGTCACCATGCACAGGATCCCTCAGGTGATTTAAGCAACAGCTAGCAGTTTCCTTCCCAATGTAGCTGTACCACAACAGTCAGTCATCTGAGATGACACTACACTACTGTGTTTTACTGCTTCCCTAGTGCTTTGATTCTTCTTCAATCCAATTGTGGAAAAGATCATTGTTCCTAAATATGAAAGCTGTCACTTTCATTTACAGTAGCACTGCTAAAGCACCACAGAGAAACACATCATGCTTGTCTGTGCAGATGAGTTCTTTGAGTGGAAAGGTGATGCATAAGAGGCAAAAAAGCCAAGAGTAATGGAATTTAAGACTCCCCCCACCCAATAAATTCACTGTTTTACACCTGTGGAAACAAAGGCAAGCAATATAATTAAAGCTAATCATAAATTGCATCATAACTGCACATTTTTAACATTTTGGGATTCTATATTATACACACACACACACACACACACACACACACACACACATCACATCTGTTTAAAACATCAAGTCACAAACACCTGAGATTTCCCCCTATTCCACTATAATTAGAAACATGTTTGGTTCCTGTACCCTTATCTCCCCCAAATGTCATGAACAAAAAATAAATATACTACACACAAGGTTCGTCAGACTGCACATAAATGTACCACACACAGCCTGATAATTTACTGGAAGAGAAAATTAAAGGCTACAGTCAGGACAAACTGAGAAATCAGGAGAGGGAAGATGGTAGGGTATTTAGTCATCGGGCTTAGAATGAGCACTTGGATCTCCCCAACACAGTTTCAGTTCCTGAAGCAGGAGAACACTGGATCCTTGGATTTAGTTAATTTGGAATGGTTAACGGGGCCAAAGTAAGAATCTCTAAAACAAGAATACCACAGGTCAACAGGGAAACTATACAGAATGTTTATAAAGATCTGTAGGCACAATCTTGCTTCTGAGACATTCTAAGTTGCTCAATCTAATGCCTGGCTCTTTATGGTCAGCAATCATTTAGGAAGAATTCATTTTCATGTTTGGCATGCATTGTGGTTTTCATAAATCTTCTTCAACATCAATCCTCAATATAAAACAAATACAATCCAAACTAGCAATCTGTCTAAGTTAAGTTCAAACAGTATTTTCAAATAGTTTTCTTAGTTGCAAAACAGCTACAGTTCAGTTAGATTTTCACAAAAGAGGTACATAACCTCAACACGGTCACAGTGTACAACAGTGATTCTAGTTCTCTTATAACCTCCAAATTCAACCACTTCAGCTTAGCACAGAGCCTACTTTGCAACCTACAGCTCTGAACTAACTCAGCAGTGCCCCTAAATGTGTTAAGGAAAGAAAGGGGGTGTTCTTTTTCTAAGACTAATACAAAGTTGAGGAGCTGCAGTCTGGAATCTTATGGGCTTCTTTGTAAAAATGAGTAGCACCAATTAGGCAGCATAGAGGACTGTGGCAGAATCACAGTACCACATGTGACTTGGGAGTAAAGCTAGTGTCCCCAGCCATCTTTACTTCCTTCTCACCTCAGTAGGGCTTTCTACTTCAGCATGGGTGACATCTTGAGCTAAACAATTCTTTTTTGGCAGGAGCTATTGTCTAGATACCACAGTACATTTATTTAGCAGCACCAATGGCCTCTACCCATTCTACATGACACTAACCTCTCTCCCTTATTTCTGATAACCAAAATTGTCTATGGGCAATGCCAAGTATTCCCTGATGGGGGGAGTTGGACAGAGTTGCCACTGATTGAGAAACAAAGCACTACACAGAGAAGCATCACTAGAGAAAACAATCTTTTTTTCCCCCCCTAAAAGTAAAGCTCCAAAAAATTCTTTCTTAAAACCACAGAACTAAAGCCAAAATTCCTGTCTACCCAGTGGTATCCAGAATGGGTCAATCTGCAGGACATACTGAGTTTATGTACGAATGGACTATCCCCGTTATCTTTATTCTCTCCCAGTAGACTCTCATAGGTTCAACTTCTCATGAAATAAAAACTTTTAAAAAATTAAGAACCAATATTTAGGATTTTTAAAAGACACAGTAATAACACACACACACACACACACACACACACACACACACACACACACAAAAACAAACAAACAAACAAACAAACAAACAAAAAAAACCCTCTCTTTAGAACATGGCTACACTTCCTATTTAGACCAGGTCAGAGATCTCTTTGGAGAAGGTAAAAATTTGTATGTTTCCCTGTGCCTTTCCAAGTGTGAGCTGAGCCAGTCTGACCTTCTGAAATAATGCAATGATAGTGAAGTCACAAAAACAAACAAAAATCAAACCAGCTATGTCATTATCACAGGGGAGATGCAACTTAAGAACCTGAGCCCCACAGTTCTTTCTGGTCTTACCCACTACTAGTGACAACAAACATCACATTGCTTTCAAGAAAAAGAAACTAGAGTTAACTTCAGACTCATGCTGTCATTGCATGCCATCATTATTCTACCACACAACACAGAACACAAAGTGGCACTCTATACCTTATAGATTTAGCAAGCCTGGCATCAAACCTGTATTTCAGGCCTGCTTAATTACCAACACAAAACTCAAGCTATCATTTAGATAAAAGGTGATAAAGAGTTAATGGTTAAAATTAGGAATGCCAGCCAATCCTTGAACACATATAAGCCAAGCATGCTATAAAGAGCAATGGCTAACGTTTCAGAACACATTCTTTGAACGGTCTATGATCTGATCCTTCTACCTCCACCTCTCAAGCGCTGGGACTTAAACTCCTGACAAGGTGAGGTGTTAAATGTTAAAGTTCTCATGGGGCTCTGATTCACTTAGGTTTAACCTGTACATTCTATCAAGAGCTCTACTATAACATCCTCACACTAGGCTTATTCACTGGCTTTTCTTTCCTTTTGCCAGAGGCTATTTCACTGCCTTTAAAAGCCCTCACCACTGCTTATACAGAAATGAGCAAATAATTTACTCAATGAGAAGCAATAGTCAGGGAAAGCCAAAGTCTACATTACATTAATGCACAGCAACTGTCAAAACAAAAACACAGAAATAAATCTGCAAAAAGTGTCTCGATTCTGATCCAAGAAAAAACAAAACACTTCTTTATGACTGTGATTTACCTTCTAATAGGACCAGTGAAAATTAAATACAGAAAATATAAAGCTGTCAGAAATTAAAGAGTTAATTCTCAGTCAGGTGGTAGCTGCACATGTCTTTAACCCTAGCACTCATGAGGCAGAGGCAGGCAGATCTCTGTGAGTCCAAGGACAGCCTGGTCTACAAAGTGATTCCAGGATGGTCAGGGACACTGAGAAACCCTTCTGGGGGACAGGGTAAGGTAGACAGACTGAGACACTCACAGGCACGCACATATACACATACAGAGGACTGGAATGCAAAAGACTTATGAAAAGAGTAATTCTCACCTTTGAGGGTAATAAGACAGACAGACTGAGACACTCACAGGCACACATACAAAGGACTGTAATGGAAAAGACTTCTATGAAATCCCCAAAGTACTATGAAGCCGGTATTAAGTGCTTGCCATGAGTTTTCTAGGGCTTCTTACCAAAAAAGAAAAAAGAAATGCCAGGTACAACAAAGGTGGCTGAAGCTGCACACACAGAGTAACAAAACAAAGTACACAAGTGGGAAAGCCAATATGTACGTGAAGAATCAACAGTAACTGCTCAATTCCAACCTGTGGTGGCTGTGTGGTGGTGAAACGATACTCTCCTTGTTTGTCTCGATTGAACACAACTTTCCAAAGGACCGTGTCAAGGAAGAAGCTCTGAGAGATAGTCCAGTGAGTTAAGAATTAAAAATGCCAGGTCATTCCTTTTCAACATGCACATTTGATAACATTCACACAATGCTACATCATTAATATAAACAATATGATTTGCTTTTCATATGGCAAACCTCTGTAAGTACTACAAAATGATAAATAACTCATAACAAATACAAATCATAAAAATTCTTGATAAAATAAGACTCAATATTCTGCAAATTGGGTTCTGATCCCCCAGTGCTTTCCTAAATTAACAATATTGATGATTCATAGTCTTTTTCTTATTTTCACTTAAAATCCAATATTAATTCTATCTGCATATCTATACAAACATTTCATCAGCATCCTCTACAAATAATTCTCTAGATTAAACAAGAATAAAAAAGTAACATCTGAAAGATGAACTACACAGTAGGAGAAAGAATGCTTATAAAAGCCTTAGTGTGCTTTGTAGGACTCCTGAATAGAAATACACATTCTATGGAGCAGCTTAAATGATCCAAATATCCATGTTCCCACCATATCTCAATTTTAATGCAAGCCATCTTTTCTTGGGATAGCTGAATTTCAGCATAATTTCTCAATCTGAAATCATCACTAAAATAAACACATACAAGCCCTCAGACATCACAACTTATCTGCTGTCTTAATCTGTTTCTTTCACTAGCACTGAGAACTTAATGGCTCCTTTCAAAGAAATTAACACAAAGGCAATCTTAATGAGAGAGGCTATTTTCTTTCTTAAGTAGTACACTCTTTCTATTAGGGAATACAGATGGTGGTTCCATGAGCTGTCTGGATACCTACTTCTCTTTCTAATCACCACTCATTTTTGCTATCTCACCATAGCCTCCTATAATTCATGAATGCAACTCCATCAAACCTTCTGATAGAACTAAAGAAAGATCTGATCACTAAGCTAAAAGAATTTGCCTAAAATGAGAGTGTGGGCTTCTGTATAATATTATTACCTGTTCTCCTCACCACTACTACCACCACCTTTAAATCACCCAAGAATCCCAAAACTGAGTGCTTACCTCGACCGTGATAGACACGAAGGCATTGATAAGAACAATGATAAGCATATGTATACGCCACTGGTATGGTACATACACAATCTAGAAGACAAAAAAATTTTAATTAGTCTTAATTGATATTATACCATCACATCATGGTATCTGAAGTCAGGCATGGTAGTACATGCCTGTAATCCCAGTAGCTGGGAGGTAAAGGAAGATCAGGTGTTCAGGCAACCCTCAGCTACCTAGTAGTTCAAAGTCAGACTGTAACACCTGAGACCTTGTCTCAAAACAAACAAACAAACAAACAAACAAAAAACCTTCTGAGTTTACTGAAATCCTATTACAATAGTACTTATATACACACTTTATCCATTGACTTTCAATCAATATCATAAAGCATACACCTTTTCATACAACAAAACTCTATCTCATAATTTAAAGTGACTGAACTCAACATTAAATCTTAAGAGACTCAAAAGTCCATGCTCTAATCTACAATTTTACAAATGTTTAACAAGTATTTTTAAAATAAAAATCTGCCTTTCAAAAATAAGGTAGAGAGGTTGGGGCAATGGCTCAGTAGTTAGGAGCATGTGCTTCCAAAGGCTCTAACTTTGGTTCCTAGCATCCAGATCTACAACTACCTGTTAACTCCAGCTCCAGGGGATTCAATGCCCTCATCTGGCCTCTGCAGGGACTGCAATCAGCATGTACATTCCTCCAGACACACAGGCAAATGAAGTGGATACAAACTTAATGTTGGTCAAATCTCAAGTTGATTTCCCCCTATTTAAATCTCCAAACAGCTAGAACCATACCCATATGCCACCATATCCAACTAAACTCTGATTGCTCTCCATGACCCAAAACATCTTTTAAGTTATCAGAGTATCTAAGATACTATTCTAAGAGGCCAAGAAGTGAACTGAGCTAATGTACTTCATATCAACACACTACTAGTACACTAGGTTTGAGATGGGGAGACTGCAAGAGATACTAGAAGGCCAAAACAGACTGGGGCCAATGAACCTGAATTAAAGATAGAAGAATTTTCAGAATAGGAAACTCAAATAATGGCAAAAACAAAGCAAACAACCCATAAAACAAAACAAAACAAACAAACAAACAAAAACATTCAAAAATAAATAAATATAAGGTGGTACCAAGAAGAGAAGCAATGGAAAGAGATACATTTAGCTTTAAGCCCCGGGTTCTAGATACTGTGTGCGTGTGCGTGTCTCTCTGTGTGTACACACTTATGTGCACACAGGAGACCAAAGGATGTCACTTTCCTGTTCTATCACTCTTCAATAGATGCCCCTGGTGCTGGGATTAGAAGCACACATAACCATATCCAATGTTTTATGTGGGTTCTGGGATTTGAACTTGGGTCCAGCAAACACTCTTACCTCCTGAACAAATCCAACCCCAAAGTGAGCTTTTTAAAATGCTCAATTTGGGCAACTACTACCACTTCAGATTTGGGTCTACAGCTCAGAAGTGACAGCTAAACTCAGGGAACGGATTTAACAGTCTTTAACTTACTGATGCCAACTGCAGGCAAGGGAGATCATCTGAGTACTGAGAGAAAAGAGGGACACGACCAGACCCACAAAGGAGGATCCAGAATAAGGATCACAGAGGATGGGGGGAAGGGTGCCAGGAAAAAGCCAGAAAGGAAGAAAGCACCACAATATAAGGGGAAGATGTCTAAAAAAACTGACCAGGTTACGAAGTACTTCGAGAACTAAGGAAAGGCCCAGGAAAAAAAACTTCAAAGGCTCACACACATTGCATGCAACTAATAAGGTGGTATATGGCCTTGGTCAGAGCAGTTTCAGTAGATCAGCCATGCTTGGCGGCAGAGTGTGTGGCGGTGAGCAGAATACAAAACTCAGTGAAACACATGAACACATTCATACTGTGCTCTTCAAAGTTCAATAATGCAGTTTTTATGAAAACACTCAAGATAAAGTTTGCTATGGTATGGGTAAGGTTACTCATGTCGAAATGTGATTCCCAATGGGTCTTTGAGTGACTGGTTTACAGGGATTAATGTACTTTCTGCTAAGGCAGTTTAGTTATTCCAAGAGCAGCTTGTTCAAAAGTGAACTGGGCTTCCCTGGCTCTTTATTACTATACTTCCTATTATGTGACCTCTTCCCATACATGCCAATTGGACTTTCCACCTTATGACCTTGACAGGAGAAATGGAAGACTTCACTAAAAGCTGAACGGATACTGACTGGTACAGTGCTCTCAGACCTTCAGCCCAAAAGACCAAAATAAAACCCCCTCTTCTTGTTATAAACCATCTATCTGTCTTCAAGTGTTTTGTTATGGCAAAGAACACTGAAGGGACAAGTGATAAGCTCAGTGGCAAAGAATACTAACAGTGGCTCACAAATGCCTGTAACACCAGTTCCAAGAGGTCAGTGGCATCCTTTCCTGGCTTACAACCTTCTACAGTCATGATCGCTTACTATCTATAGGCCCTAAGAGTACCTCAACTTTCCTCTCTGATTCTTTTTTCAAAGCTGAACTCATACTTATCCTTATCCTCACCCACACTACTTTCCTCCCCACCCTAACCTCACTAACTAAAATCCCAGGATGTTAATATCCATATTATCAGTGGTAGTTCATTCTCCAACAGACTCTCAAACTAAAGGAGCCACGACTATTAAATGGCTGGTTACCACATCCATAGAGATGATGCCCAGCAGCTGTAATTACTATTCTCTTCAGGGAAGGAGTAACAGAGCCCACCACCAGGAACTGCTTTCTGAACTGACCCTCAACTTTACCATATCCAAGTCTCACTTGAACACAATAAGCACTCCAACAGAAAGAATACATCTTACTAAAAAAAAAAAAAAGAAGAAGAAGAAAAATTCCTAGCAATAAAATAATTCTTTATATGAGAACTCCAAAGATGTAGCATAAGAAACTGGAAAAAAGACAACTTTTCCAAAAATCACTAACCCTACAGTAATAGCATCTGGTAAGAACGAATTCTATGAAACCCCTGGCAGAGAACACAAAAAGGTAAGTGTATGTGAAGAAATCAAAGAAAATAAGCTACTGAATGAGAACATAAGCAACTGAATGAAACATAGAAGGCAACACAAGGCTTTGAAGAGGAATTCCACAGATGGAAATACTAAGCAAAAACTAATCTGTAATGCGGGAAATGGAAACAAGTCAAATAAACTCCCTGTAAAGTTTCACCAACTGAATGGATCAAGGAGAGGAGAGAAAGTGGAGGAACTAGAACAAACCAACATAGACAAAGATGAATAACAAAGCTACCAGTGAGGACTAAAAAATGTGTGACATTCTGTAAATTTCTTTATGTTCACAAAAGATGCCAACCCAGGTTCAGAAGGCATATAGGACCAGACAGATAATGCCAGAAAAGGAGCTCATTGGTCACAGCATGATTAAAATAATGAACGGGGAAAAAGCAGCAGGGGAAAAACACCAAGTCACATATCAAGGCAGGTTCATAAGAAGAACAGTATGTCATTCAACTGAAAATTTAAGAGTCAGAAGGCTTGGAATGATGTCTTTCAAGTTCTGAAAGATAATTGCCAACCCAGAAAACTATACCCAGCAAAGCTGTCGGTTATAACTGAAAGAAAATTAAAAGCTCTCCATGACAAATACAGACTAAAAGAATTTATGAGCCAGGTGTTGGTGGTGCACGCCTTTAATCCCAGCACTCGGGAGGTAGAGGCAGGCAGATGTCTGAGACCAGCCTGGTCTACAAGAGCTAGTTCTAGGACAGCCAAAAAGAAAAGAAAAAAGAAAAAAGAAAAAAAAAAAAAAGAACTTATGATCACTAAGCCAGCTCTATAGAAGATACTTTAAGGAATTTTTCGTATTGAAGAGAACCATCCATCCATGAGGCCACAGGATAAAATAAACCACGTAATGATTGGAATATGTGTTACATTTGTTTATGCTGTGGAATATTTAATGGTTCAAAGATGTGTTGTACTCTTTTATGTTGCATTTGTTTAACTCTGTAAAGCTGTGTTACTTTGCCTGCCTAAAACACCTGATTGGTCTAATAAAGAGCAGAATGGGAAAGAAGCCATACAAGGAAAATTAAATGAGGTAGTTTAATCTTTCTTCAGCATCAAACATCAGAAGTATCAATTGGCTTTTTACATTCCACATAGTACAATGTCACTTTCTATCAACCATAACACAAGTAATAATTGAAGTGCTAAGCCTTACCTCAAGAACCTGGTCAACAGAGGCAACTGGATGCAACATGATGAATAATATGAAAACATACAAAATAATCACAGATATAACAAAAAAATCTGGAAAGGAAAGTAAACAATTAAATTAGGCATTTCCTTTAAATTAAAAAGTGTCAAACACCAAGAAGCATACAATTACTTCAAGATTTGGTTTAAATACCTCTACTTACATTGATGAAATATCAAAAGCATATGCTGTTATTCCCTACAAGATAAGACATTCTGCAACCCCATCGAAGATTCATTAGAGACAGCTAAAGCTTCAACCTTAAATGTATGTCAGATAATGATAACACACATTTTAATCCCAATACTCCAGATACAGATGCTGAGTTCCTGATCAAGTAATTCCCCTGCCCCAATTCCACACTTATAAATGGAAATACAATATTCTACTGCACAAGTACAACACATTAGTTATCTGAAAGTTATTGTGGTAGGTAAAGAAAGTGCTGGTTGGAACCACACAAATACAAACAGATAAAATGGAGAGAAAAGGAGGGAACTAAAAGAAGCAATCCCGGGCAGGTATGATGGCACAGACCTGGAAAACGGAGGTAGGAAGACTGAGTTTGAGGTCAGCCTGGCCTGAAAGATGAGATCTACCTCAGGAGAATAGTGAATCAGAATGGATGGATTGATGGATGAAGTTTCAATTCAATAAAGCATCACCCATATTACTTTCCAAATCTTACGTAATTTTAATAATTACGTTCCTGATAAATATATTCCTCAGTTAAGAAACTTGTTATATTTACCTAAACATGTTTTTCAATAGTTGCCAAGCCACCACCAGATCTAACTTCTAAAACTGTGCCAAAATTCCCATGAGAGGGAAAAAAGTTATCTTCACTAGCCTGGAGATAAAGCTATTATGGGCTGGGTGATTCTTGGCAGTTGAGCACTTGCTGCTCTTCCAGAAGATACAAGTTCTTTTCCCAACACGCACATTTGCATGTAACGCCAGCTCCAGAGAATCTAATGCCCTTTTCTGGCCTCTGAGGACTGCATACAGGTACATGGAAATAACAGAAACAGAAACACTCATATATAAAAATAAGTCGTATTTTTCAAAAAAGGTAGATGTTGCATGGCTATATGTAAGCACACAAATTTTTTAAAAAATCACTTGAGACTTCAACAATAGAAAATAAAGCATTCAATTGAGAGAAGTAGGAATGTCAAGTAGCTTACTGGGTTTCTGGGTCCTCTTAGGATTGTCAGTAAGTGGGCATTTAGCAACTCTGTCAGAGGATGTTACATGTTGCTGATGATTGGGGGGGGGGGAGGAGAAATCCTCGGAGGCTGCAAAGTGGTTAAGTTAAAACTGAGTTAAAGCCAAAACACTTTGCTTAAAATGAGGATACTTAAAATGTAAAATAAAGAGCAAGCCATGGAACATTCCTGTAATCTCAGTACTTAGGAGGTGGGTTGGGAAGACCTAAAATTCAAGGATGACCTTGAACTTCTAGATAATGAGTACCAGGACAGCCTGGGCTACAGACCCCGTTAGAAACAAACAAAATGTAAAATAGTCTGGTGGCATATGTCTACAATCCCAAGATTTAGGAGACTGGAACAGGACCACCACCAGTTCAAGGACAAAATGCCTAGAGCTACCTTAGATTGGACAGTAAGACACTGTCTCAATGTTCTCTAAAGGAAAAATGATATGTAAAACCAAGTAATCATGTCCCAGCTTACTGTAACATAAATCTTTTTGACAGAAAAGGATTTCCTGCCTATTGCCTCTAGATTCTCAAAATAGTATAGAAAGCAATAAGGTGATTAAAAATTAGGAATTCAGCTAGGCAGTAGTGGCACATGCCTTTAATCCCAGCACTTGGGAGGCAGAGGCAGGCGGATCTCAGGCTGGTGTACAAACTGAGTTTCAGGATGGCCAGGACTGTTATGTTACATAGAGAAACCCTGTCTTGAAAAAACAAAAGTAATTCCAGAGACACTGACCACAACAGTATGAGTAGAGAAACAGGCAGCTGGTAGTGTGTAGAATATCCTAAAGGAAAGCATACTTACTGTCTCCCAGAAAGCATCCTTCAGGTTCCTGCCTCCAAGTCTAATACCCTGTACTCCCTCCCTCCCTCCCTGAAAAGGGCCCAAAGTAACAGGATAAGAAAACCAGTTGTCGGGGCTGGAGAGATGGCTCAGGGGTTAAGAGCACTGACTGTTCTTCCAGAGGTCCTGAGTTCAATTCCCAGCAACCACATGGGGGCTCACAACCATCTGCAATGTGATATGGTGCCCTCTTCTGGCACACACTGCATACATGATAGATAAATAAATAAATAAATCTTAAAAAAAAAAAAAAGCAAGAAAACCAGTTGTCATTTTAATTTTTAAACTTGGGAGTGGGAATGTTCGAGATAGTGAGAACAAGACAGTAAACATTCAAAGCACAAAGACATATTCTCGATCTATGAAGGTTTTAACAGTTAAAATTCTTCATTTAATTGTTTTTTTTTTTTTTTATTTTAATTTCATTTTTGAGACAGGGTCGGGCTGTAGCTAAGTAGGATCATCATGTCATACTTACAATTCTTGTAGCAAGGCTGCCTGAATGGCTTTCCTTTTGAAAAGGCAACTGCCACTGTGAGGTACTGAAAACTGGAGATAAAAAACACTGTGGTATTTTCATAATTTTGTATTTCACATGTATCGAGTTCAGTTCCGTTGTACAAATGTGATGAGTTCCAACAAGCGCTTCTTGTTGTATTACAAACACTGGAACACACAAAGATCCTATTAGGAACACAGCAGCATTTCCCCAAGAGGCCAGTGTTATTTTAGATGCCTTAAATCACTACAATACAAAGGAGAAGATGCTATTGATGGCAAAAGAAGCAACAGCAGCAACAGAGTGAAGGCAGAAAAAATTTCAGATTATCATCATTTCAATTAATTAAGATTATAATCAACCGGGACTGGAGAGATGGCTCAGAGGTTAAGAGTGCTGACTGCTCTTCCAGAGGTCCTGAGTTCAATTCCCAGCAACCACATGGTGGTTCACAACCATCCGTTATGAGATCTGGTGCCCTCTTCTGGTGTGCAGATATACTTGGAAGCAGAATGTTGTATACATAATAAATAAATAAAATCTTTAAAAAAGACTATAATCAACCATTTTTTTTTAATTTTTTGGAATTTTAGCACAGTGACTGTAAACAGGTCACAGGTCTATCCTTAGTGCTACCACTTTTTATCACTGCCCCCATGATAACTGGGGTACAGTATCTTATTTAATAGATTTGATACCACTTCTTCACCTGGGATTCATACTTCTCTGGAGTTATGCCGCAAGGACTAAATAGAAAGAGTTGTGCTGATGCCTGGTCGTGCACTGCCACCAAGACAATCTTCAGTGTTTCTAGTTATGACTTACCCTCCTGTGTACTGTCAGGCATACACAATTAGTAATGTTACTTCAACTAATGCAGCTAAAATGTTAAGCCTCTGTAAGTGGATTCTGGAAAGATTCAAGACAATTTTGCCCTTTCCTTTTCATGGGCATGCCTATCTACTTAAAAGAAAACAGTAAAATTTGTAATTTTCTTAAAATTTTAATGGAAACCTCAATAAAGAAAATTATTCATTTATTAAGTCATCATAGTTTGTGAACAGTAAAGCACTTTATAAATAAACAACTAATATTCTTTTCAGAAATTTAAAAATAAATACAGTGTTTCTTCAACTTGGGGTAGCAAAGCTGTAAGCATGACACTATGCCAATTCTCTCATTTTACAGATAAGCAAGTCTCAAAGGCAAATTAATCTAAGGTCACATCTAGGTAATGAGAAGAACTTTCTTTGCCTGTACATTTTCTGCTATGGTCTTAGTATGGCCCCCTCTAAAGTCTATACTCAAATTTAATCCCCACTGAGACACTAAAAGTAGAGAATGAGTGATTAGGGCTTTGCCCCTGTGAGTAGATTAATTCTTTCATGCAATTAACAGATAAATGAAGCATATCAGAATAGGTCTGTTATGAAACCCAGTTTAAGTAGGTCTCTCATTGTGTGATGTCTGGTACTGCCTAGGAAACAAGACCAAAAAGATAGCATATATAATTTCTCAGCCAGAATATAAAATAAATAACCTGGGTCTGTGGTACTGATTAACAGAACATTAAGATAGTCTCTCTTAAAGATAGACGTTACCATGATAGAAAAAGAAATAAAGTATTTGGGTGTTTAAAGCAAGCTGCATGCAAGTCCTATGCACATTTCAAGACTCATCTTTTTATATTCATCTCACACAAATTTTTAGTGATTAAGCAACTTACTCTGAATATGGATCGCACACTTTATACTGCTTGACCCAGAAAAAACCCAGCGACTGAAATCCAACACTGATGATAATCTGAGACAAGACGGAGAAGAGGAGTGCCCCGGATATAAGGCCCGAAGGTGGTCTCTGTGCCACAAGTTCTTTCCAGGCAGGATTTAAGCTCACTATATTTGAAAGAACAAAAACTTTTTGTCTAAATTCCCCACTAAGAAAGACATAATAAAATACACTTGGAAATAAAATTCTGATTTTGCCTATTATTTAATAAGAAAGGTTTCTAAACACACTGAAGTCAGATGTCATACACATATAATCTATACAAGAAAAAAATTTATGCTTATTTCAAAATGCTTCCAATAAGTTTTACTTTTCTGTTGAAATTCATGGGAAATACTATTACCAGTAAAAATAATAGTAACTGTAATCCCAGCATGAAGATGAGGCAGGATGATCACAAGTGCAAGGCCTGTCTGGGATACACAAGCAAACTATGTTTTATCATGTTGTGTCATAACAAAAAAATGCAAAAGGAAAACCCAATTAGATGTTTTCTCTTTAAAGAAATTACTAGTCACATTTGAAGCAATATGAATAGAACAGTAACAAATTAGTTCAACTGGTAACACATGGGCTTTACCACTTTCTCTTCTATTACAATCAGTGTATCTGGTTTTATGTCGAGGTCATTGATCCACTTGGACTTGAGATTTCTGCAGGGAGATATTTATTTGCATTCTTTTACATGCAGACATCCAGTTTAACCAGCACCGTTGGTTGAAGATGCTTTCTTTATTGTAGTCTGTGTTTCTGGCTTCTTTAGCAAAAAGAAGGTGTTCATAGTTGTGTGGACCTACATCTGAGTCTTTGATTGAATTCCATTAATCAGCATGTCTGCTTTTATGCAAATTCCATGCAGTTTTTATTACTATAGCTCTGTAGTGCAGCTTGCAATCAGGGATGGTGATATCTCAAGCAATTCCTTTTTATTCAGGATTGTTTTGGCTATCCTGGGTTTTTGTTTTTCCATAGGAAGTTAAGAACTAACCTTTCAAAGTGTGTAAAGAACTGTGTTGGCATTTTGATAGAGACTGAGTTGAATCTATATACCACTCTTGGGCATATGCCCAAAGGATGTTCCATACTACCACAAGGAGACTTGATGACTATGTTCCTTGTGGCTTTATTCACAATAGTCAGAAACTGGAAACAACCTATATGTCCCTCAACTGAATAAAGAGAATGGAGTATATATATATATTTACATAATGGAGTATTACTCAGAGGTTAAAAAAAAAAAAAAAGACAAAAAATTTGAAGGCAAATGGATGGAACTTAAAAAATCCTGAATGAGGTAACCCAGACCCAGAAAGACAAATACAGTGTGTATTCACTTGTAAGTGGATATTAGCTGTTAAGTAAATGATAATCAAAGCTATAATCCAAAGACTCAGAGAGGTTAGGTAAATAGGGATACAGGAGGAAAGAAACATGGATCTCCCTAGAAGGGAGTAATGGAACAGAAACGGGAAGGTGGGGAGGGGAAACGGAGGGAGAGGGAGAGAGTGCTTGGCAGGCAGAGACAGCTGGAATTGTAAAGCATTTGAAGGGTGTTGTGAAAACCTAGTCAGTGGAAATTTCCTGAAATATATGAGAGTGAACCTAGTGAGAACTCCTAGTAATGGAGGATATGAAGTCTGAACTTTGGTAGCCAGGCAAGACTGTTACATTCAGTTGAGTTGTTGGCCGAGGAGGTCCTGGAGATCCCTAAACAACCTAGGCTGATGCTCTCTGAAAACTGATAGCAGAGCCCCATTGCTGAGGACAACTTCCATTCAGATCACTGAACACTGAGAGGTTGAGCTGGTGTAGGCTTGGAGCCTTCCCCCTTATGTTCTAGTCTCTGACACAAGAAGGTACTCTGGACACCAAACAGCTACAAATCTCCCTACTTAAAATATGTCTTGCCTGCAGGATGTGCTGGGGCAATGGTTGTGCAGAGCATGTGGGGGTGGCCAACCAATGGCTGGTCCAACTTAAGGCCCAACCCACAAGAGGGAACCCATGTCCAACACTACTTGGATAGCTAGAAACCCAGAGACCTAGGGTAGGATCAAACAGGATTGGTCTTTAAAAAAAAATTATGAAATGTTTCCTAATGACATTCTGTTATACTCTAGACTGGTACCTTATCCTGTCATCATCACAGAGGCTCCCTCAGAAAGCAGATGGGAGTGGGTGCAGAGACCCATAGTCACACATTTTACAGAGAGTCAGTCTAAACTGGAGGTTTCTCCCCTTAGAGATGGGAAACCCCATGTAAAAGGGGGAGGAAAGACTGTGGGATGGAGGACACTAGGACAACATGGCCACCAAATCAACTAAGCAGGGTTTCATATGGGCTCACAGAGACTAAAACAGAGCACAGGGCATGCATGGGTCTACACCAGGTCCTCTACATATGCTATGGCTGTTAGCTTGTGGAATTCCTAAGAGGTGGAATTTTTTTTTGCCTGCTCTTGAGAATCTTTTCCTCCTACTGGGTTGCCTTGTCTGATTCTTGTTTGGCGGTCATCTTTTGGAAGCCTGCTCTTTTCTGAAAAGGAAATGGAGGGGGGGACAGGAGGAGAGGGGAAGTAGGGGGGGTAGCAGTGGAGAGAGGGGAAACTATGTTTGGGATGTCTTGTATGAGAGAAGATAATGGCATCAAGGATCAAATCCATATAATGTCTGACAAAGGATCCTCTCCTGATTTACTGAGCAAGAAGGGGAAGGTGAGCAGTTAGTAATTTTTTTTTTTTGTCCCTATGGTGTAAATAAATCCATCTCAAGGTTTAAAAAAAGAAGAAAAAAAAAGACAAAAACTTAATAAAATTTATGAGCCAGGATTATAATTCACTTCCAGCCTAGAGAACAGATTGAGCAAAATATAAATAGCCAGTAATAAAACATATGTGGGAATACTGGAGTAGGATAAGCTACTTACAATAGCTGATACAAATTTACCAAAATTTAATAAATAATTTAAAATTTTCATATGCTTTGAAATCAATAAAATTGGCAAAATACTTACTTGTAAATACCACTACCAAAATGATTGCCAGATCAATGAAGAGAAACTGAAAGTCTCCCAGGTTACTCAAGATCTACAAAAGCAATTGTGAAAGTTTAAGAATGTCTTCATAGCACTGTTGCCAGGCTATAGTCCTGTATTTCCCAAGAATGGCACCTTCAAAATGACACCTGAACCTGCTTAAAAACTGAAATATATTTGCTTTTGAAATTAATCAATAATACCATCACTTGCATGACATTTGACTGAATGTTAGCATAAAAGGTCTGACTTTAAAATCTGACAAACTCAACATGAAATCCTATCCAAAACAAGCAAAGCCAATCTGTATTACAGACTAAAAAGAATAAATCAGCATTTCTCTGCCACAAAGTTGTAGCCATGGGTGCAGGCTTTAAGGAACATGCATCCCAAATTAATGGCACTGCTATTCAACTTAATTATTTCAAGGTAATTTTATACAAACTATATAAATTTCATTTTTAATCAATGTATTTAAAATTGAGAACATATACCCAGTATCTTTGGTGCCTGACCATTAGGAACATGTCTGGGTGATGTTGGTACTCACAGAATACAGAAGAGTAACACTGAAGTATTGTATGATGCTGTATAATGCCATAAATTTAAACACACAGAATGATGTCATTAAAGCAGCACGGCCTTCCCTGTGAACAGAAATGTTGGCATGTGATCAACGGCACCTTAAGCTTGTCCTTCAGAATACAATTCCATCATGACAGATGAACATCAACATTCATATCTACAACAAAGTTCTTTGATATCAAAAAATTATGTCAACACAAAAGCATCAATCTGTTACTAGTGAGTTACAGGTAAAATTCACTGCTGAACATTAAAACAAGTTCATATTGCTCTTTATGACAATTTATCCTATTATATTTTAAGCAATCTAGAACAAAACTACAAAACTTTGATCCAGGAATACTAGCTTTTACATCTATACTCAAAGTCACTGGGGAGTCTGAGACTGGAAGATGGAACAAGTTCAAGGCCACCCGGGCCACAAAGTAGGTGCATGCATGGTGGGGGGTGGGAGCTGGAGACATGGTTTAGCAGGTGGGAGCATTGGCTTTTCCAGAGGATCTGGCATTCAAAGCACCCACATGGCATCTAAAAACTATCCATAACTCTAGTTCTGGGATTCAGATGTTCTTTTCTGGTCTCCTTGGAGATCAGGAACACATGTGGTACACATACTTACATACAGGTCAAAACACATACATGTTTTATTTTTATTAAGGTCTCTTTGAAAAGAGAGGGGGGGGGAGGAAGAAAGGAAGGAAGGAAGGAAGGAAGGAAGGAAGGAAGGAAGGAAGGAAGGAAGGAAGGATGGATGGAGGGAAGATTCCAATTTCTATTACCTGATGAGGTTTGGCACGCAGGAAATACTAGGTGTTTTAGAAGTAAAAGGAGATGCCACGGAAGCTTCAAGCTCAGACAAGGAAATACCACCATGTGCCCTCTTCAAAGCCTAATTGTTTCAAGAAATCTGATTAAATTTAGTGAATATAACTCAGGCTAAAGAACAAACTACAAAATAAATCACAAAAACTTTACTTACACCACAATCATTTGCACCGTCACCGCACATCCCAACAAAGTAACTAAGAAAAAAATAAGTTTAAGATTTTATTACAATTCACATATAAAGTAGTGGATTCTCTAGCAGTCACAGGGAGCTAACAGCTCAATGAGTTTTCATACTAGGTGACCACAGACAGGACATTCTACTGACACACACCAGGCTGAGACAGGAATGAGAGGAGTAACTTATCTCTGTCTATACATAGACAGATGATTTCCTTATGTGGAACACAAGGCTTCAGACTGTATACTTTTGAACACACTTGTGTTATGAGTAAAGATTTCTCCCTAGAAACTTCAAGGGTTTCTAGGATTCCAGAGCCATGAACCAAGAACATTTCTGTGAATCTATAAACCCAGAACTTGGGAGGATGATCAAGAGTTCAAGGCTAGCTAAGGCACTGTACTCAAAATGAACAAACAAAAAACCCAAAATCAAATTATAGTCTCTTCTTTCAATATACACACACACATATCCATACAAGTAGCCCTAACTAGTCTGAGTAGGCTGAAAAAGGAAGGAAGAAGTGGGAGGAGGGATGGGGGATGAGGGATGGGAAGTGGGCTTGTTTATAACAAACTATATGCAGGCACACAAATTTCAATGAAAAGAACACTAAATCAATGACTCCTGTGTAGGTATGACCTTAAGAAAGGATTGCGGATATTTTACTTCAGCTAGATAAACATGCAGGAGACCTTGTTTTAAAAACAAAGTTCTTACCTAACTTACAGGTAACAATTCTTCACACATGCACACAGAGATGCATGCATGCACATTAACTTTAAATATTCCTCATCTGTTATAAAAGGTGTTTTGGATTTTTTGGATTTTTCCGTATTTTGGATTGTTTGCTTAAATTCTACTGTGACTTCAGATTTTGAAGTATTTCAGATTTCTGGTGTTTGGATTAATGATGCTCAACTTATACATAAGAAATATTAGTACTCTGAATTGAAAATGAAATTATAATCTGTGAGAGAAAAAACCCAACAAATCATAAAAATCCATGAATACTTACTCTACATTCTGCAATGCTTCTATCAATTGTGTCTTCTGATCTGGTGCCATTCGGGCAAACACGGTGCCATGTAACATCAACTAGAAGATATTCACATTTTTTTTAAAAAAATGCTATTCATAGTTAGCTCATAAAAATATCCTTAAATACATAGTACTTACCTTAGGAACAAGATCTTGAAAATGTTCCAGTATCACTGAAAATGACTTTCCATTCATTGCAAAATGATAGGGAGTAGACTGAAAATCCTCTAAGCTATCATGGCCAAATTTAATTGGAATAGCCTGCACATGAGACAATCAGAACAATATTCAGGCAGCCATACCAAGAAATATAGTTCTATGTTCAATATATTTATTCCAAGATTAAATTATTTCACATTATACATGTCACTAAAATCTTAGCATTTGCAGGGGGTGGGTGAGGGTGGATGTGTACATCTCTAGTCAAAATGCTCGGGAGGTAGAGGCAAGCCTTCTCTGAATTCAAGGCCAGCCTGATCTACACAGCAAGTTGCAGGACAGCCAGGGCTGGCTACATAGAGAAATCCTGTCTCAAAAACAGTACAAAACCCAACCAACCAACCAACCAAAACAAACCTTACCATTTATTCAAAAAGGAAAAATTAATATTAATATTAAGGTTATTTATTTGAAAAAAAGAAAAAGAAAAATTAAGACCAATACCAGAGCTGGCAGTGCACCTATAAACCTGACGCTAGAGAGGTGAAAGCAAGATCTGCTTTTCTCGGGGTTTCTCTGTGAAGCTCTGGCTGTCCTGGAATGCACTCTGTAGATGAGGCCTACCTCAGAGATCTACCTGCCTCTGCTGGAATTAAGAGTATGTCAGCACCCTAGAACTTCATTTTTAGGGACTGCCTGCATCATTTACTGCTGATTACAGTTAAAACTGGGTATTTGGGATTCTTATACTTTGAAGGTGCGATTCTCAGTTTTGACTAAATATCAAATTTAAACAGATTCTTATGCTAATGAATGAGAATTTCTGGAGTGGTAGTCCTCACTTCTATTTTCACTTAGACATTTTGTTAATATTAGGTTTTTCTGTACCATCTTTGTTGTTGTTGTTGTTTTTTCCAGACTAAATTCAAATGAACAAACTAAAAAAGACAATATAAATATTACCTCTGAGTCAATTGCTGATGATTCATTACACTGTGTCAGGGAGTCTGCATAATGCCAAATGATCTTGGCAACTTTCCCATCCTTTGGAGGTAATGCTTCAGCAATAATAACTTTATCCTGAGGTAGAATCATTCCACAGTCTCTGGCTACAGAGACAGCCGTCAACATGTTGTCACCTAATTTTCCAAAATATTTGAAATACATTAAGGTTGAAAGGGAAACAGAGATGTATGGAACAATACTAAGTATCTACTACAATGCCTATGGCTGGCAGAACAGAATGAGGATAAAGAGGCCCAAAGATGAGCCATCTGGAAAAGGTGCTCTGCTGCCAAACCTGATAACCAGTGTGAGTCTCAGCTCTCACATGGAAGGAGAATGGACTTCTGTAAGCTATTCTACTGACTTCCACACATACATATACATAATACAGAAAGGCAGTATAATTTTAAAAATTCTAATCTAATTCTAACAAACACGTGGTAGTTATTATCAATGCATATGTCTGCACTAGAAATTGTAAACAATCCCTAAAATGAACAAGGCATGCACTTATTCCTCAGCAATTTTATATTACAAGAAACATATACAGATTACACAGGGTGATGTATGACATGTGGTACAGGAAACAGAACAAACAGGAATAGATTTAAAATGTTTCTTTCAGTTTCTCCTTCACTACTGTACTGTATTTTCAATAAACAGATTTTGTTAGAAATCAAAGGGAGAATTATATTTTATTATCTTGGGAAATTATTGAGTTGAAATAGGACAATACATGGTAGAGCCCCTAAATATACTTTTATAACCATCCTTCAATAATATCACACAACTTGAGCTGCACGGTCACACTCACCTGTGACCATGACAGTTCGAATGTTGGCTTTATGCAAATCTTCAAGTACTGCAGGGGTTTCCTGCTTTAATTTGTTCTGCATTATAATCAATCCCATAAAATCCATGTTGTTTTCAATGGCATCTCTGAAGACAAAGAATACACAATGGTTTAGTTTGGACAAAAGACTGACAGTGAAATCCAAAATATCTGAATCTAAACTATCTTTAAGTTATAAAGTAAAACACTAACATGCTGAATGAAGCACACGTACCAGTTCACTATCTCAAAAAATCATTTCCAAACAATGTTTTAATATGTTGAAATAAAAATTAACCTCACATGAAATACAAAGATCATCTTCATAAACATTAATCAGTTCTGGCACAAAGTATACTCATATTTTATCCAAAAGTGTAAAAGCACAAATCTGTGTCCCTTGTGAAATACAGCCTATTTAAATGCTAAGGGTGGAGAACACACCAGGAGCTATTCCAGAAGCACATTAGATACACCTGTAATGGATGCATTAGGTCTACAAAATGTCTATAAAACACAAGCCTTTATCTTAGCAAATATAAAAATAACCATTAGTAGTATCAATGAGATTTACTTAGTGCACAGATGGATATCACTATTCTAAAAGATACAAGAGTTACCAGAATGCTACTCCTTTAGTAAGTGAGTATCTGCTATGCACCTGCAAAATTCAAGTCCCTAGGTCAACGATAGACATTTCTGTAATAGATGTTTATAAAAACATTCTTTCAGCACTATCATGGTGACAAACTCTGTTCAATGACAGTTATGATTGTGCCTCGACTACTAAGTCTCAAACTATGATAACTGGGAAAGAAAGCCTTAAGTTACCAACTAAAACTTAACATGTGAAATCATTAAGTGATTAATTGACAAAGGGGATCGGGTATAGCTCAGCCAGGAAAGTACTTGCCATGAAAGCATGAAGATCTGATCTGGATCCCAGTATACATGTGAAAAGGCAGGCTTGGTAGTACACACCTGTAATCCTAGTGCTGGGAAAGCAGAGACAGGAGGACCCCTGAAGCTTGCTAGCCAGTTAGTACTGGTGAACTGGTGAGTTCCAGGGTTAGTGAGACACTGTGTCTCAAAGATCAAAGTGGAAAGCAATAGAGGAAAATGCCTACCATTGACCTCTGGCCTACAAACAGAGACCCAAGCACACATACAAAATGGGTAAATTCAACTATAAAGACACCCGGGTATTTATTTATCTATGCAATCCAAACCATCTTTTAAATAATTCATTCATAACAAATGATAAAAGACACTGCAGAGTAAGGGGGGTGGTCTTGAGATCTGATTGTGTTCAAAACACAGTTGAAACAATGTGAAATTACTAGGTAAGTAGCACTGACTAGTTTCTTATTGGGCTCTCAATTCAGGGTTCAGCTGATTTCCTAACTTAAGAACTTAAGAAGCCTGGCTTTGTTGGTGAATGCCTTTAATCCCAGCACTTGGGAGACAGAGGCAGGCGGATCTCTGTGAGTTTGAGGCCAGCCTGGTCTTCAAATAGAGTTCTAGGACAGTTTCCAAAACCACAGAGAAACCCTGTCTGGAAAAATAAAAATCCTAAGAATGCCAAATGTGGTGGATATCTTACACTCTAATGATCTGCACAATTCTCAAATGTAATAATAGATTGGTTACTATGAGGCAAAACACAGAGATGGTCTAAAGGAAGAGAACAGACAAATTTAACAGGGAGGGATAGGTACTCTGATCAAAAGAAACATCTATTCAAGGAAAGCTCTCTGAATATGACAGACTTAAGAACTATAGGAGACTGAACAATTAGTCTTTAAGGGGGACAATGGCAAAAGGTGACATTAGAATGAAAGACAATACTACTGTGTCCTTTTGTGGGAATTAGGACATCCCCATGATTTCAGTGTACTTGTGTAACATTTTACTAGGTTTTTGTATGTATGTGTTTTGTCTGCATAAATGAATGAAATGTGCCTGGTGCCCACAGAAGTTAGATGAAGATGTTGGATCCCCTGGTACTGGGGTGGTACCACATAGCTGCTAGAAACCAAACCCAGGTCCTCTGAAAATGCAGCCAGTGCTTTTAACTTCTGAGCCACATCTCCAGACCCCTTGCTCTGTTTTTGTTTGTTCGTGTTATGTTCAGATCATCTCTCCATAATAGGCAGAAGTATCAGGACAAACTATATTCCATTCTGCTTATAAAACACAGCCTGAAATATTAAAAGCACTGCCCGTAAAGGCCAAGTCCATTATCAGCTATAGCAACAGAAACAGAGGATGTGATGGCTGGTAACAGCTGTCAGGCAACCTGACAAATAACCAAGGATCAACTGCACAGAAGACTCTGAGCAAGCCTATGGAGGGGGGTTATTTTGTTGATTACGCTGAGGTGGGAAGACCCACCCACTGTATGTGGTACCATTCTTGACTAGGATCCTGGATTGCAGATATGGAGAGAAACAGACAAGCAGCAGCACATACACACTTCTGTTTCCCAACTGTAACTCAACTAGATGCTTCAAGCTTCTGCTGCCTTGACAGCCCTGACCCACCATAATGACTGTACCTTGAACTGTGAGCTTAAAGAAACCTTCTTCCTTAAATTGCTTTTGTCAGAGGACTTTATCATAGCCACAGGAACTAAGTCAAATATAAAACCATATTTATACAGAAAAGGAAAAGATGTCAGTAATATCAAAGGATAGAGAGTAGAGAAAGAACAAAAGGTGTGACTCATCATAATCACTAGACAAATTTGTATTTGGTCCCCACTGGGTGGTTTTAGGGAAAATAAACAGTAGAATCATTTATTGCTCCTAGAACATGCCTAGCACACAGTAAAAAACTGGTTAACAGGTGGAGTACATAGCACCACTTTTGAAAGGGGGCCCAAGTTCAGTTCCCAGCAAATTCATTTCATTAAGTACCTCACAAATGCCTGAAACTCTAGCTCATGGGGCTCAACTCAACTCACTTCTGGCTTCCATGGACACTACAACCACATGCACAAATACATACAAATACATACTTAAAAATCAAAAACAGGATCTGATAATGATTTCACAAACTAAAAGTACTTCCAGACAAAACAATGATAAACACAGCAAAAAAAAAAAAAAAAGAGTGGGGAGTGGTAGCACACAAGCAATACAGAATGAAGGGGGGGGGAGAGACACACCAAAGTTGTATCTCCAACACAGAAACAAAGCTACAATACACACATTCCATACATTCAACCTTTAATAAATATCTAACTGCATGCCATCACATGACTTATAGGGAATATAAGTCATGTTATGGGAACTATAGGAAAGCTATTCAGCCTTACCTACTAATATGCTGTACTTTATGCCATGTCAGTTTTGACTCCAATTTTCGGTGTGCAAGAGCAATTACACGGAAGCCTTGTTTGGTATAATCTTCTAAAACTTTCTCAAAATCAACTGGAACTTTTAAAAATAAGAGGAAATTTAATTTTAGAATTGCTACTGTTAAGTTCATATAAACATCAGAGTTTTACCCAGAGCCTAGTTATTTCCTTACCTGTTTCAGGTTTACAAAGACTGGCAATGACCTCAGGGGCTCCTTTCATGTAGGCATCCATTTTCTTGTCGCCTAGTACCCTTGCAACCACACTCATCCGTTGTAAAGCAGAAGAAAATGGGAACTGTCGAACAATTCCTATCTCATAAATAGCCTATTTAATTTCAAAAAACGCACAAAGGATTTATTATTCTTTAAGAATAAAAGCAAATAAAAGTACTTATCTAAGAAGAAAGCATTCTTCACTTACTGGAAGTTCAAACAGCTCCTAAAAACAAGAGAATGAAGTACAGATTAATATATACCAGCTGGAAGAAAAAGAACACAAAATACATTTATATACAAAAGCAGAGCAAGGGGTCTGGAGATGTGGCTCAGAAGTTAAAAGCACTGGCTGCATTTTCAGAGGACCTGGGTTTGGTTTCTAGCAGCTATGTGGTACCACCCCAGGACCAGGGGATCCAACATCTTCATCTAACTTCTGTGGGCACCAGGAAACAACATGAAACTTTTTGAGTACCAAGAGTCCCTCTATAACACCTCCCATGAAATTCAAATGCTGTCTGTCACAGTGTAGCTTTATGGTATGACCACCTGGGTAGAATGCCTATGGCCCAAGCTTCAATTCCTAGCACAGGAGGGCAGGGATAAGGTGGAAATTCATTTTCAAAATTCTGGAATTACAAAAATACTAACACATTAAGTGCTAAAATGAATGAGAGGAACATTGAAAATTCCTTTATAAATTCTTTAATGCAATTCTAGGGATACAAACGTACTAAAAAGATTAACTATCACATGTGTAAGTGGCAAAGAACAGAAGGGCCCTAGAATTAAATTTCAACATTTTACAGAGAATGTCCGTAGCACACCAGGGGTAATCTTTCTGATAAACTCAGTCAAAACGCCTTTATCTGCCAGGTGGTGGTAGGACACACCTATAATCCCAGCACTTGGAAGCAGAGGCAGGAGGATCTCTGTGAGTTTGAGGCCATCTTGGTCTACTGGAGTTCCAGAACAGCTTCTGAAGCTACAAAATAAACCCCGTCTCAGAAAAAAAACAAAAACAAAAGCCCACCTGGATCTATCTGCAGGCGATAAAATACCTGACTCCCTTTCCTAGAGGTACTTCCAACTAGAATTAAAAGTGAGATCATACCATTTCTTGGTTTCCTGAAGCTGTAGATTCAGGAAGCAGCTGTTTGGAAGGACGAACCACAGTGGGCATAATCCGGTTATGAAGTGCTGTTTCTTCTTCAGTTGCTTCTTCCAAAATCTAAAAGGAAAACATCCAACATAATCACACAGCTCCATACTCATTTCATTTTTTAAGTGGGCCATTAAAAAAAAAAGCAACTGTTGCCAAAGGACATGCGAACACTAAATTATTAACATAAATAAACATAAGAAGAGCTTGAGGGGAGAAAGAACTTGGAAGTATAATAAAGGAGCAAATATGAAGCTTGCTACTCTTCAGAATGAGCTGGAGGCACATGGTTGTTACTTTTTAAGACTTTTACCCCATAATACAAGGATTTCTTTTCTGCCAAAAAATGATACAGGTGTACACTTATAATCCCAGTACTCAAGAATACCTTATCAAAAGAATCAGAAGTTTAATGCTAGTCCAGGCTATCTAGTGAGCCTGAGATCAACTTGGACTACATGAGGGTTTTTCAAGCCTAGACAGAGTTAAGACCTACTAAGCAGAAAATAGGCTGTACTAGTTAGTGTTTTTAGAGCCATACCATGAAATCATAAACAGTTAAGCTACTATAATCATAACATATTTTCATGTTTTTAAAATTTTATTTATTTTGTGTATGGCTATTTTACCCAAACATATAACCTGTAAAAGGATGTGTGTACCTTGTGCCAATAAAGGCCAGGAGAGGGTATGGGATCACTGGGACTGGAGTTACAGACAGTTCTAAACTGCTATGTGGCACTGGGAATTGAACCTAATATTCTGAAAGAAAAGCCAGTGCTCTTAAGCACTGAACCATTTCTCTAGCTCTCAACTTTACTTAAAAACATTTTTTTTTCCTGTGTACAATGACTCAGGGATTCCTCTGCAGACCTGATTATTTGCTTTTGATTTTGAGAGTCCCACAGTTGAAGAAGAAAACCAAACACATACAACAATAATAATGCAGAGGTCGGAGAGGGAAGGGGGAAAAAACAAAACAAAACCCTACAACTTCAAAGAGACCAGGGGTTGAAGCTCAGCGGCAGATTATGTGCCTGGCACGAACATGCCACCAAAGCTCAAGCAAAAGTCTGCACTAAATACACATGACACATGTACTAAAGCTGAGCTAATTTGACTCAGTAACTAGAGGAATTCAATGAAAAACATGAGGAAAACTTTTAAACAATTAAATTTACACAATTCCACAAGACACTTTCCCACATCTGACCGTCTCAGAAATTAGGATGTATCTTACTGTCCTATGATTAGTTTTAGTCAAGTTTATGAAGAGGAAACCACAACCACAACAACCACAACAACCACAACAACCACAACAACACCACCAAAATGCTCCCTCCAGACTAGCCTGTGGGGCATTTTCTTGATTAATGATTGATGTGGGTGGGAGGACCTATCCCCTATAGATGTGGGTGGGAAGACCTATCCCCTATTGATGGTGCTACCCCTAGGCAGGTGGTCCTGGGTAGTATGAGAAAGAAAACTGAAGCCAGATCTAGTGCCACACACTTAGTCCCAGTGCTAGGGAGGCAGAGGGATGTGGATCTCTTAAGTTTAAGGTCAGCATGGACTACATAGTTCCAGGACAACCAGGGCTATGTAGAGACATCCTGTCTCAAAACACCAAGCAAAAACATAAATACAAACAAACAGGCTGAGCAAGCCCTGGGGTACAAGCCTGTAAGCAGTACTCTTCCATGGCCTCTGCTTCAGTTCAAACCTCCAAGAAGTTCTGGTTTTGAGTTCCTATACCAACTTCTTTAAATGATGGATGCCATGTGGAACTGTACAAACTCAAACTCTAACCCCCCCTAAGCTGCCTTTGGTCATGGTATTTACCACAAGCACAGAAATCCTAACCAAAACTGAAATGAGTACCAGGCTGTGGGATATTGCTATGGCAGACCTGACCATGTTTTGGAGAGGATTGTGGAAGGACTTTGGAGCTTTGAGCTACAAAATGCACTGAGTGCTCAGAGCTCAGTGAGTGGTGGTGGGAAGGGGGTCTGTCTGTCTTGTGAAGATTCAAAGGGCCATTTATGTAATATTTTTTAATTAAGAATCTGTGGTTCTGGTCATTTGAAGCCTTCTGGGATTATTTCCTCAGGGTCAGCACATGATATAGTCCTGGCTGGGCAAGGCTGCATCTCATGCTGATATCCCACAATGGTAATGTGTTAGAATCACATAGGTGATACTTGTTTGGAAGACATGAAGGGGATCAGGAAGAGCAGCTGAGGCTTGTCACTGTGTTGGAGTTGAAGTCTTGGGGGAGAGGAAGGAAGAAGCTACCGGTAAAAATATACAGCCTGGCACCACATAAACAGAGTGTAGGGGCTCTTGCCAGTACTCAGGAGGTAAAAGCAGGAGAATATCCTCAGCTATATATATCCTACAACAACACAAAAACCCTGTTTCAAAACAAAAAGGAAAACCTTACCCATCCAATGGCTTCAAACATTTTCAAATCCAGTGGGTCACCAGAAAGAATGCCTTCAATTTTTGTAAGTGAATGACAAGTAGCCATGCAAGCAACAAATTGAGATTTTACCAACATCTCACTACAAACATTGTCTTCTGGCAAAAGAAATCTAAACAGAGAATACACACCGAATTAGGTTTGCAAATCTCTAGACTCAGCCCAACATTCTAACACACCTTTCCAAGTTTGTAACTAGGCCTGGTGGAGAACCAAGGAGTTCATGATCAGACTGAAAATTACATGAAACCCCATCTGTAAATAAATATTTTATGCTGGGTGCAGTGGTATAGGCAGAGAAGAGGCAGAGGACAAAGGATCAAGAGTTCAGTCCATACAATGAATAATATAGCACTGCTGCCTTAAAACCCACTGAAGGTTGGGGTTCAGCACACTGAAGGTGGTGTCAGGGGGAGCAATGGGGCAGAGGGATGAATTAGAACAAAGCAATATATATATATTCATATATATATGAATGAAAAAGCCATAATGAAATTTATTAGTTTGTATGCTAACTGAAAACAATTAGTTAAAGACAGTTCACTTTGGGGTAAAGGTGCTTGCCCCAAAAACCTGATGAGCCACCATGTCTGTCTGACAATCTGAGCCTTAGTTCTAGCCCCACGTGCTGGAGGACAGGAACCCACTCCTACAAGTTGTGCTCTGACTATATGCCCACACCTGCCTACACATACACATATACGCACCATAAAATTTAAAAGCTATTTGAAACATATATATAAATCTAGCTAATATTTACCGGGTATTTTCCACTCGCTGAATTCCCCACAGATCTAAACCATCTTCGGTAAGAGTTCCAGTCTAAAATAAAAAGGTACACAAGTGAAAAGGACGGACAATACTTCACAAAAAAGAAAATAAAATGCTAAGACTCAAATCAGTAACAACTATGCTACATATACACAGTGGGGAGGCAGGAGCTCGTAACTGCCAGGGAAACGGTACAAGAGTACCTGCACTATGACTCCTTTAAGCACAGGAAGTCACCTACCTGCATTAACTACACTCACTCATGTACTGCCACCATAAACTAAACGCACCAGTTAACCTACCTACCCACCAACAAGCAGCGTCTGCTGGTGTAATGGAGGACAGCACAGAGTAGGGGACAAGGAGCCAAGAAGAAAATGTAAACACAAAAAGAAAGCTAATAGTTAAACCCAGGGTAAAAAAAGAAAAGAAAGACTGGTGTTCAAAAAATGGTTGAGGATTCAACAAAATCATAGACATTAACATACACATACTTATGAGCAATTTTTAAAAAATCATAGTACATATTCACAGAGGCTATTCTATCACATTAGAATTACCTAAAAATACAAAACATCATATAATTTTTATTCATTACCACTATATCGTAAGAGTTTTAAATCTTTTAATTTGTTTTTATGTGTATAACTGTTTTGTCTGCATATACATCTGTTCATCCTGTGCATGCCCGGTGCCCCTGGAGGCCACAAGAGGGCACCAGATGGTTGTGCGGTACCATGTGGGTACTCAAACTCAGGTTCTCTGGTCCTCTCTGCAAGAATAGTCAGTGTTCTTAAACACTGAGCATCTCTGGCACCCATATATCTTAAATTATTTACTAGTAGATATTGAGGCAGAGTCCATGTTGCCCAGATGGCCTAGAACTTGTGGGCTCAAGCTATCACCCTGCCTCACTGTCCCAGATGCTAGACCTACAAGCATACATATCCCTGAAAAGGTGGGGGGAGGGAAGCTGGAGATGGCTCACTGGGTTAAGAATATGGGCTACTCCAGCCCCCTGTCTATCAGCACCAAGAGTAAAATGACCTTCCTGTTTGCCAACCTGGGGGGAAAAAAAAAGAAAAAGAATATGGGCTACTCTTCCATAAGACCTGGGTTCAATTTCCCAGCACCTACATGGTAGCTAGAAGAGGGGTCCTCTTCTAGCCTGTGGGCAGTGCACACACATGTTATATAGACAAAGATGCAAGTCAAATACCCATGCAGATTAAAACAAACAAACAATGAGCAAGGGGGCCAGGCAAGATGGTGCATGCCTTTAATTCCAGTGCTCAGGGGGGCAGAGGAAGGCAGCTTTCTGTAAGTATGAGGCAGACTTGGTCTACACAAATGAATTCCAAGCCAGCCAGGGCTATATAGTGAAAACCTGTTTCAAGAAAGAGAGGGGGGAGAGTGGATTTCAAAATGTGCACATGCTAAGTAACTGGGAAAGAGGGAAAGTACAGAAACATTAAAAATAAAGGCAGATTAATTCATAAAAGTAAATACAAACGCAAATATTTAAAAGTAACACAATAATGATTATGAAGCCAAACCAACCTTGTCAAAGCAAACAAGATTCAGCTGTCCACAGATATTTATCCTTTGGGGACTGATACAGAAAATCCCAACTTTTTTCAGCCTTCTCTGAGCATATACAATTCCAGCAGTCATTGCAGCAGGAAGTGCAGGTGGTACAGTAATAGTAATGATATCAAGAGACTTAATAATTATTTCCTGAACTTCTTTCTACAATTAACATAAAAATAAACGTCAAACTCACAATATTTACTAATATAATGAAAAATAAACACTATCGTTTTGTATTTATGTTTAAGTATATACATACATGTTATTGACATAATTTCTTCAAAGATTTTGTAAAAGGGCTGAAACATACAACTGGTAGCCTCGCATATTTAAGGTCCTAGATTAAAACCCCAACACTTGTGTGGAATTCTTAACCAACATAAGATTCAATCAGCTATCCAATGAACTGACAGAAAAGAAGCTAAAGGAGACAAGTATTTATTCTTAGGAATACTTGTCTCATTCTAACAGCTTGCATCCTTCACATGACTACCTTCAAGTTGAACAAACTTTATCTGATACTCTCCCATCCTACAAGCAACTGGACAATTTCCCAGAAGCTAGGGGGTAAAAAAAAAAAAAAATCAGGCATAGTCTCTTACATGTGCTTTCAATTAAGTGTTCAGAAATAATTTTGGTAAGCCAGGAATGGTGGTGCACACCTGTAACCCCAGCAGAACAGAACATAGCTAAATACGACAGGTTATTATTGTATATATTATTTTAATTCATTCCACAAATAAGAATAGGCTTTTTTTGGTGCACACTTCACATCATATAAATGAAAAGTACCAGACATTTTGAAGAATTATATGCTATGATGGAAATGTTTTATACTTGCAGGGGTTTTGTTGTTGAGACGGGTCTTGCTATACAGCCCAGGATGGCCCAGAACTTCCAATTTTCCTGCCTAGGCCACCCAATATAATTTTGCTTTCTAATATAATAGATACCAGTATCATAGTTTTCTTCAGAAATTCAGAAATTTCTTCAGAATTAAAATTAACGTCAACCACATGTGAAATAATTAAGAACCAAACCTAGGAAAGTTACATACCTGATTTAAAATGCTATTTATGATTGTGAAGATAAAGCCAATGCCAGCCACCACCACAAGACACAGCAGAAACAAGTAGGCATCTCTATAGAGTTTAAAATCAGTTGGCTTGGGATACAGAATAGAACGAACAAGCTGTCCTTTGGAAGTACTAAATCCTTTCAAAAATTAAAGAGGAAAATTACTTATCTTTCTATAAGAATTACCTCCCCAATCAGAATCCCTCTATAAATATCCAGTAGGTTTCAACTTTGAAAGAGACATTATCTACCTGTTCTAACTACTATGGCTTTCACAAGTTCTCCAGTGTAGAAACGAGTCTGAATAACAGTTGTTCCACAAAACAGGGTGTGCCGCTTGTGTGTCTCTGGACTGTAATACTCCTCCCCAGTTCCTTTTATATCCACTGAAGGATTTGGCAAGTTAGTCTTTGTCACTGGAACACTTTCCCCTGTTAAGAAAATCAAATGTTAAAGGAAAGCTTAAAAAAAAAAAAAAGAAATATTTTAACTGTTAATAGTATCCTTTATAATAGTTAATAACTGCTCTATATATGGACAACATGGTGTAACCAATCAGCTTTTTGTCCATCAATTGGTTCACTGAGAAATACCAGGCCATTTCCCACAGAAATAATGCCTGCCATTATTTGAAAATTGTTTTTACTGACCTTCAAAAAAAATTCAAAAACCAAGGAACACATTCTTAAGAGCAAAGAGAAAAAGTACTGTTACTTTCAGTAACCAGTAATGTCATGACACCTTTAACCACCACTAGACAGAAACACACCACACTAACAGAAAATCTGAGCAAGGGAGAAAGAAAAAGAATGACTATTATGAGGGTCTTTTTGTAATTTAATTCTCTATAGCATTTACATTTCTTTCAAAGATTGTATAAATATATGTGTGACATTGTGTGTTTTCAGTCTCATAGTATAGTATGTAGGAAATAATTTCTAACCAGATTTAAAACTCCACAATTTTAAAACCAAAAGATCTACTCCTAGATTGTGAATTTCCAGTAGTTTCCTTAAAGTCTTATTTATTCCCACTTTTTACATAATGAACACAGAAGCAAATACGTTGTAACTCTGTAGGCATGAACTTCTTTCCTCTTCACTTACTATAAAATTTTTCCCCATGTCCAAGGAGTGGCAAGAAGCAGGTCGAGGAATGTGGTCAATACCAAAATAGTGATTTAGCACTAGTTTTTAGCTCAGAATGTAGTAGTCTACTCACACACACAAAATCACTATCAATCACATTTATGAGTAAATGATAGAAATGATAGGATTTTGAAAAAGCTTAAACTTCTTAATACCATCATAAACACTAGCCATATTTGTGATTCCATTTACCTGTTAACATGCTTTCATTCACAATGCAAGTACCATTAATAAGGACTGCATCACAAGGCATGACTGTCCCATTTAATGGAATGATCATGACATCTCCCGGCACAAGGTCTGTAGAAAATATTTCTTCTATTTCTGAATTTGAAAAAAAAAAAGAAGAAATTATTCTTTATTTTGGAATAAAAACACAGCAAACAAACAAACGACTTATCCAAAAGTCTCCTGCCACCAGTAAGCTACTGATACAGTGGGTTAATACCAAAACTGTATTACATGGAGAGTCCCAACAAACAGGACTAACATTAACACACCATCAAGGCTGGAGAGATAGCTTATGGGTTAAGATCACTGGCTGTTTTTCCAGGAGACCTGAGTTCAATTCCCAGCATCAACATTGAGGTTTACAACTATCTGTAACTCCAGTTCCAGGGAATCTGATACTCTATTCAGGTCTCCATAGGCACCAGGCATCAAGGTAAGTCAGCTAGCTTGTCTCCTGACAAGATGCTGACTAAGCATACATAATATCATGTCCTTACACTTCCATACTCAATTTTGGCTATCTGCCATCTTAAAATACAAGCATAAGTCCACACAGGAAATTCTGCTGAAATAGGCAAAGAAGTATTCTTTTCTTACTGCAATTTATGTCTTAACCATTCTCAATGTTTTAGTCTTTTAAATTATTAAAAATACAGCAAGCTAAATTGGTTAAATATATAATATTGCTTAATTCATTATTTCCCTGAAAATTTAAATCAGGTATTGAAATCCCAGCATTTAGAAGGATGAAAAGCAAAAAGATCATGAATTTGAGGCCAGCTTAGCAAGACCTTCTCGAAGGTCTTCATACATGTAGACTTAAAAACCTTCAAGCTGGGTGTGGTGGCTCTTTCCTGAAAAAGTACCAAAGCTATTAGGCTGCCTAGCAAGTTTTTGTAGCAGCAGGATCATAGGTTCAAGGCTATCCCTGATATATAACAAGGTCTAGGCCAGCCTGTGCTGTTGTAATACAGAAACAAAACACACACAGAAAGAAACTTTAAAAAAAATAAAAAAAAATAAAATCCTACCAAAAATAAATAAGATGGCAGCAAGTGTGGGAGATTCTAGTGAGAGAAGGAAGTGACTGGGAAGGAAGCGAAGTGAAGGGAGTTGGGGGATAAGAAAATGGAAAATACAAAAAATGAAGACTGATTTTGAATTCTGGAGAAATCAAAGTGGTTACTGCCTCCAAAGACCTCATTTCTTCAGTATCTCAAACAGCTCATACATTCCATGTACTCTTCTTACGATCATTGCTTCCTTTTTACTAAGCCCCATGTAACAACACTAATATCCATCTACCCAGCTGCATAGATCTGAGACCTCACTTTCAATTATCACCAAATCTTGTTCAATGCCCACATTTTAAACCCATGTCCTTTTTTTTGCTAACTCTACAGTGCTGTTCTTGATCCAGAAGATGCCTTCAGTGTTGCTTCCTGATAAGCCAGTCTAAACATGGAAGCCAGAATTACTAGGGTTTTTTGTTTGTTTGTTTTGCTAAGGACAAACAGGATGGGATCTGCTTAAAGCCCTTTAGAAGAAATCAGTCTTAACTTCAGGCCCCTGGGTGCTTAATATCCTCTCCTCTTCTGTCTTTAATTTGGCTAACTGAAATAGTCATTCTTAGACTTCAAAAAGTCTACCTGAAGACTTAAAGCACTAATGTTAAAGGCTCACTGTGCCCTCACAGCACTCATCACGCTTTGCTGTTGGTTATCATGCTTCCCTAGAGCTTAGCAAAGTGCCTCTACACTATATAAAATGATACTTACAACGTTATGTAAAGGAATGAACTGCCCACAAATCCAGGAATCTAAATGTGTATTTTCAATTCTGAAGAAGGAGAAAGAAGGAAGGAAGGGAAAAGAAGAGGAAATAATAATAGGGCTGATAAGGTGGCACAGAATAAAGGTGCTTGCCACCAAGCCTAATAATGACCATAGTTCAATCTCAGGATCCATGTGGTACAAAGAGGAACTCCCATGGGCTGTTTTCTGATTTCCATACATATGCCACTGCACACACATACAATTAAATAATGTAATTTAAAAACATGCATATACACATACAAAATGATCTTTCTTTACAATGAGCATTTAATTGGATGTTTCATGTTCGTTCACTTTTTCAACCCTCAATGGAAGTACTTACCTTCATTTACTCTACAAACTGAAACTCTCACGGTACTATGAGTTGCCACCATGTCATGTAACATAACATATTGCTGAAAGAAAAAAGAAATTAAAAACTAATAATACAAATCTGTTCAAGATACTTGGAAAAAAAAGTTCAATTACTGCGATCAATTTTTACTGTTCTGCCTACATAAAAGGTCCAAAATCAAGAGATAGGGAGATTACTCAATAGCTAAGTGCTTTCTACTTGTGGTTTGAATGAAAATGGTCCCCAAAGGCCCATAGGTGTGGTCACTGGGGTTTCAAATGCTCAAGTCAGACCCAGTGTTACTCTCTCTTCTCTCTTCTGCTGATGGAGATGTAGAACTCTCAGCTACCTCTCCAGCACCATGTCTGCTTGCATGCTACCATGCTTCCTGCCATAATGACAATGGACTAAATCTCTGAACTGTAAGCCAGCCCCAATTAAATATTTTCTTTATAAGAGTTGCCATGGTCATGGTGTCTCTTCACAGCAATAGAAACCCTAATCAAGACATGACTCAAATTCAGATCTGAGCACCTATGTGAAAGCTAAATGGGCATGGCAGTCTGCCTATAATTTTAACACTCAAAAGGCAAAGACAGGGAATTTCAAGAGCAAGCTGGCTAGCTGAACTAGTTCAGTGAGCGACCTCTGGGTTCAAATGAAACCCTACCTCAAGGAATAAGGCAAAAAACAATCCAAGACAACTGCACTCACATGTGAACACATCCATGTACATACCCAAAAGTTAGGAATCCAAGAATTACTGTTTTAGCTCAAAACAAAGATATACTTTAAATGAGCCAGCCTTGCAAACAATGGAATTATCTTTCAATACTTCAGTTTTTAATAAGCAGATACAGATGCCTACAACTTCTGAATAATCATGTAGGAATTGATTATACAAACATCTAAGAGTGTAGATCAGAGAGCATATGCAGTCTTAGGCTCAAACTCCAGTAGCACAAAAAAAATAAATATTTGATCCCTCCTACCCCTTCCGCCACCCCCCCCAAAAAAAAACCCTAGGGCTAAAGAGATGGCTCCACTGTTAAGATCACTGCCTACTCTTCCACAAGACCCAGGTTGATGCGCATCACCCACACAGTTGATCACAATTATTTGTAACTCTAGTCTCAGAAGGATCCAATAATCTCTTCTGGCCTTTGCACAGGGACACCTGTGTTGCACTGACATAAATGCAGGCAAAACACCAGAAAGGCCTCCAAAGGTCAAGCATAAAGCAGGAGGATTGGTTAGCTATAAAGGCTAACCTAGCTACCTTGTCTAAACAAACACAAAAGAAATTTGTATGTGTACTTACGAAAATATAACATTAAATGTACTTTATACTGAGTACTATGTATTATTCTACAAACCTTACAAGTTATTACAAAATGCAAATATATTTCTGAAATATGAAATAAATTCTGACTTACCTTCCTAATGGAATATAGTGAGCTTATAATGGATACTATGGACATAATCACAATGGCTAGAGCATAGTAATAATATTCATCAATGCTCCACAAGATAACACTGAACAGCTGGAAAATGTAAAATGGGTTTAGAACCTAAAAAATAAAAAAGGATACATTAACAGCCAAAAATGGAGTAAGATATATATAAACACCAGTTCACTAGAGCAATAGATAAGCACAAAGGATGAGCTCTGTATTCTTGCTTCCCATTAAATACTAAAATTTGAACCAATAAGCTTAAATTATTTGCATTCATGCCAAACCCAAATACAGATTCAACTAGAAAAGGCTAACCCGTAAGAATTCAGATGTTCATCGATATACTTTGTTAAAGTAAATTTATTGGTAATAAATTCCATGCTCTGGGCTAAAACATAAAAACTTTTTTCAACCAGAACAAATTGTTTATTTTGTAATGAACTCAAAGGATGAATTCAAAAGTTCATTGCCATACAAAGAAAAGATAAATATGTGATAAAATGGGGAAACTGCTTTGCTACCTCCAAGGAAACATCTCAGGATTTAATCTCAAATAAAAGTAATATTAGAAAGCCCTGGTGATGAATTTTATGAAATGGTATTTCATCTTCCTTAATTTCCTCCCAATGTCTTTACAACTGCTGTTTTTGTGCTTTTTAAAGCACTTTCAAGTATGCAATACCATTTTACTCAAACCCAAATGAAATACTAAAAAATCATTCCAACTTTATCCCCAAAGGAGTAGCAGGTAGAAATGTTTTCTTTAAAAAGAAAGAATCAAAGACAGCTACTAATTAATACTCTCAAAGTATGGGGCTTCCTATATTTGTTTATTGTGTTTTTTCGAGACAAGGTTTCTCTGGGTAGCACTGGCATTCCTGGAATTCACTTTGTAGACTAGGGTAGCCTCAAACACACTGAGAGATCCGCTTGCCTTTGCCACTCAAGTGCACCACCGCTGCCTAGAAGTTCTTTTGATCCTAAACTTTTTAGTTAGTGCAATAACCTACATTTGCAGGCAGCATTAAATGGCTATTCTAAGAAACTCGTGGAGAACAATCATGTTTCTAGTAAAGTATCCACCCAATACACGTTTTTATCTATAACTAAAAACCAAAACAAAAAGGACAGACAAGCCTTCCTCTTCTAGGCAGTTACTCACCAACTTCCTTTACATAGTCATAATCCTTTATTCATACAGCTAAGGCAGTTATAAATGAACCCTCACTGTAAGAACTAACATGCTTCCTTTCATTTCCAGTATGAAATGAAGAAAGGAATAAAGGGAGTGAGAAGTTACATACACTTATAAGATAGAAGATTTAGACATGATAACATACTCCCCACTTTTAAATATGAAGCAAAATTAAGGAGCAGAAAAACCATGAATATCTTCTTACACATGACTCTTTCCCAATTGATGAATCTACTGCTGAGTTACATACAAGTCTTACCTCTTTAATTAGAAGCTTAAAAACAGAAGGCACTTTCACAGCAATTTCATTTACTCCATAAAGCAACTTTCTATGACAGAAAAATATAATAACTGTATTAATAATATGATTTAGAAAAGGAATTATGTTAAGATATAATTAAAGCCAATCGTGCTTAGAGTTGTGGTTTTAAAATAGTATGTTTCATGACTAAAGTTTTCTATTTTAAAAAATAAAAAGCTGCTGCTGGGTGGTGGTGGCACAGGCCCTTAATCCCAGTACTCAGCAGAGGCAGGAGGATATCTGTGAGTTTCAGGCCAGCCTGGTCTATGGATGGAGTTACAAGTTAGCTATGGATACACACACACACACACACACACACACACACACACACACACACACACACAAGTCTGAAAAAAACAAAAATACTAAATAAAATAAAAAGCTATCTATGCTATTTAAATCAAAGGAGTCAATAATAGGAACCAAACTTTTAGCAGTTTACATCATTTTGCCTCCCATTTTTACTGTGACAAGTATCTTTCTGAGTAGTCAATAATCATGTAAGCAAAATACTCACTTTGTTATGTCTAGACTGTCCTGAAACTTAATATATAGCTCAGGCTGCCTTCAAACTCACAGGAATCTTCCTGTCTCAGATTTCCAAGTGCTGGAACTATGGGTGTGAGCCACCACAAATGGCTAAAAATGATAGAGAGATAGAGATAGAGAGAGAGAGAAAGAGAGAGAGAGAGAGAGAGAGAGAGAGAGAGAGAGAGAGAGAGAGACAGAGAGAGACAGAGAGACAGACACAGAGAGAGACAGAGAGAGAGAGAGAGAGAGAGAGAGAGATTTTTATGTCATGTCCATGGGTAGCCTATCCATATCCATGCATCACATGCATGCAAACCCAAGGAGGCCAGGGGAGAACACTGGATCCTCTGGAAATGGAATTACAGACAGCTGTAAACTGCCACATGGGTACTAGAAACCAAATCCAGGTCCTCTGAAGAGCAGTAAGTGCTCTTAACCACCAAGACATCTTCTCCAGCCCCAAACAGAGCAAACTGTAATAAGATTTAAATAAATTACAACTAATTTTTGTAAGAAATTAACTTTATTTGAAGAATCTCACCCTATTTTTTTCTAGGGATAATACTTAACTAAGGAAGTTCATTTCAAAACTCTGCACATTTGAAATCTTTTAGAAAACAACACTTAGAGTTGCTTAGAGACTGGGGATGCTGCCCCACTAACAAAGTGGCTGCCAACCTTGCACAAGGCCCTGGCTTCAATTCCAAAGGATTGTATATACCAAGCATTGTGTGGTGCCTCCTTGGAAGCCCAGCGCTTGGGAAGGAAATGTAAGATCAGGAGTTCACATCCAACCTTGGCTACACATTGAGGCCTTGTCAAAAACAAAACAGGGGGCTCCTCAGTGCAGAATATAAAGTGCTTTCCTAGTCCAAGGCCCTGAATTCTACCCTATTCCCTGGTCCCTCTAAAACCTTAGGTTCTTCATTTTAATCTCTTGTAAGAGTATGCTTTCTGTGCTGTTATAACTATAGCCTTTTCTAAGGTGTTAAATCTGAATGATTTTTTTTTGTTCAAACATTGAAAACCATTATTACAATAGTACAAAATTTTCCAGTGCAATCTACAAACTACATTTAGCTTTAAAATATACACTAGCATATTTTCCATTTCTGTTACTTTACAGAACACACCATTATCTTACATGTGACTGAGGATGACATTCCACCCACTAAAATACAACCCAATTTCAGAGAAAGGAAAATGTGGGAAATTTTGCATCTTAGAACTGATGAAGTATTTAAACTTTAGGGATATTAGCTTAACATTTTTATAATTCTCTAACGGAGTTTTGCTCAAATTCTCAGTAAGGGCACAACTAACAGTATTGCTATTTTATTTAAGTACCTATATTACATGGTAGAGAGTTGGCTACATATATACTTCTAAATTTAGGAATTTTGAGAACACATCTACTGTAGTTGGATAAAGTTACCTGTAGGCATGCATCCCCTTTGTCAGTCCTGCACTATGCTTTTCATAAATTGATGTACAAGAAACACCTTCATCCAGTCCCCTAAATAAATCCAAAGTTTTAACTTTAAACAAAGTTTAAAATATCCAAATTTATTAATGCCTCATTTTGCTATATGCGTGATTTTAAAACTGTAACTTCCTTACAAACTTCTGAGAAATTTGTAACAAAAATATAAATCATGAAAATTTTAAAATATCAAAGTCTAACAATAATGAATGGTCTAAGTCTCAAACATAACTATGTTATCCACTGTATTTGTCATGGCTCTAAATAATACTATATAAATAAATGTACATAGTAGCAGTATCCTTCAACAATCAAACTAATAAAACTTAAGATTAAAGTATAACTAATAAGAATCAAAACTAAAGATTTTTTTTTAGTTTTTATCCCATTTCTTTATAGTTTTAAATTAAGAAATCATATTCACTGTCTTCCACAATGCACCAATATAAATTCTTTCCTGAACCATTACATACCTAGTTTCAAAGTATAGAATTTACAGTCATAAATGTCTAAGAAAGACCTAGAACAATCCTAACTAGGATCCAAATAACATATTTGCTTTCCCTCCAAAAAAATCATAATTATACTTATTTTAACTGACACCAGCCAAATTATCTCCAAAGCAAAGAGAATTAAACATTAATCTACTCATTCTCTACATTTTACATATAAAAAAAAACTATGCTCTACAATTTGTTGATGTCATTAGGGTAAGTTTAAATTTTACAAATTTCAATGGCTGACAGAGACCAAAAAAACAATTACATTAAACATTCTTCCCACCAGAGCTTACTTCTCCAGAATACAGTGCAAAGACAGACAAACAACTAAGTGTTTGACAAGACTGCAGGACATTGGCAGTTTTCCTTAAAGCAATGGTTCTTCAACCTTAGAACCAGGTATGAGAAAACCATCAGGCCCATTCCAGAACATTGTAATTCTTTAGTATTTTCAAGTAAGCATTCCAGGTATTAAACATTTTTGACTCTTGTTTTTACTGTTAAGACTTACTTCTCTGGCATTCTAAAACAATATTTAATGAGTGTTTAAAATAACAGTAGACTAAAACAGGAAATTGGATACAAAGTGAGCAAAATAACAAGACCCCATCTTTTAAAGAAAGCCTAAATCATAGTATTTGTATAACTTGAACTGTACACAATAAACAAAATAAGGGATTGCTCCAATTTGTCCTATCCAGAGCTCTTTTTCATCAAGACAGTAAAGTTTTATAACTATGCATTACATGGTTCTCTGATTACAAATGGATGGGACTAACAACAGGAAGAAAAACATATGAGTTTGGGTTTGGGTTGGGGAGTAGGGCTCAATGGTAGAGTCACTGCTTATTAGCATGTGTGAGTCCCAAATTCAATACTAAGCCCAGTGCACACCAAAAATAAAGTAAAACAATAACCACAACAATCAAGTAGAAAACCCAAGCTGTGAGGTATACTAAAATTCATGCACCTCAGCCTCCCTAACTGCTGGATCACTGGTGTGTACCATAGCCAAGCACTTAGCTTTCTCCAAATATTTCCAAGGTACAAGTTGCAGGTGAATAAAAAGTAAGTGAATAAAAGTAATAAAACAAGTTAAGATACAGCCTCTTTTACTAAAGCATTTAAGATATTCAGAGTATATTCCAAGCAAAAGAAAGATACTTACTTTAAGAAATCAAAATTGTGAATGGTATCATCCCAGAAATATTTTATGCTATGGTGGGTGAAATAACGAATCTGTAGAACACACATAAATATTACATCAAAAGGCTTATCTTCACTTCTTATAGTTTTTTCAAAACAGCTTTGATACTCATCACAGTACCTGTTGTGACTGAGTCTGTGAGTATTTATTCATCTCAAATCTATCTTCTACAGTCAGATTCTCAGTTAAATGAACAGCATGGCCATTAGAAACCTTATTAACTAAAGATTTTGCATTAAAATTTGGCTGATTTTCCAGATGGAGAAAGCGAATTTTTGCACAAAACCACATTTTAAATTCGTCCTTAGAAGAAAAGGAGAAAGGTCAAGTTAATTATGCATATTAAATAACTGCCTGTATTTTTATGTATGATCTAATATTTAAAAGTTTAGTCATCTCTTGCTGAGGAAGTATCACTTCCTACTCATTTAACATAAAAAATTTCTGATCAACTTTAGCACACTACCAGTACAACTATCAAAAGATTCCATAAAAGTTAACAATACCTTAATTTAATTAACATATATACTGAACATTAACTATTAAATCTTCTTATAAAATGTTTTCAACTAGGGTTCTAAACAAATTGCTTAAGACTGTAACATCACACAGTCAATATCTGGCCTAGTCAATGAGGGGTCTGTCTATCTACTAGCAGAACCTTAAAAGACAATTATCTATCTGATACCCTAGTCATAAAGAGCTGTAAGATAGCCTCATCAGATTTAAGAGTCTTTTTAACCTAATCGCCAGAACAGTATTCGCAAAGCCATATCTGAGAAATACTAAATATTCCAATGTCCCAGTAGCTTATTCTGAACAGTTTACACAAAGTCACTATTTACTCCTTGAATAATCAGCTACATGCATGGACTTACAGTAGTCCTGAGTAGCACCACTTCACAGTCTTTAACTGCAGCTCTAACACATGTGGCTTTCACTCGCCACTCAGGCATCCAGTAGAGGAGGAGGAGGAGAAAACCACCAGTACAAATCACTCCTATAGAAACCAGGGCAAGCTTCCATCGGCATAAGTTATAGCCATGTATCTCCTGCACAGAAATGGCAATCACACGATTAATGAGCAAATGATAAGGCAGATAAACATATATATTTGTATGTGTATGAATGTTTTGCCTATGTGTTTGTACACCTATGTGTTTGTATCAGGATGACACCTGTTAAGGCATTAAAATTAGTTGAAAGCCTCTATGTGCATGCTGAGAATCAAACCTAGGTCCTCTAAGCCAAATCTCCAGCCCCATTCCTTGTAACTTTTATCATTTCATTATTTTTTAAATAAGTCTTCCATAGGTTTTTAGAAAATAAAGCTTTTATTCTGCAACCATTTCAGACGCATCGAAGATGTAAAAATATCAGTGCTTCTTACAGACTCTCCCATCTAGTTTCCTCTGACCCTAACATATGGTGCTTCTGTCAAAGCCACACTGCTCCACTAGTGTCAACTATATTCAGTGTCATGATTTGACCAGTTTTTCTACTTACATATTGTTTCATGATACTACATTCACTGACTGACTAATTAAGTGCTGGTCATGATACAGTCTCACACAGGTAAGTGAAGTACCCAGTTTATTTATGGTCCTCCTCTGCCTCCTGCATCTAGGATTTCAAAGTATTACCCGCCCAGCACCACATTATGTTCAGATGGTTGTTTTTTTTTTTTTTTTTAAGTGACTTGCTAACTGTTCCCAAACCACTGTAATTGATCAACTTCTTCATTTCCTAATCCTAATTATTTCAAATATTCTTAAGTTCCCACCCACAATGGCTGTCAAATATAACATTTCAAACTGCTATGTAAATTTCAAATTAGTAGAAATATTTGTTTATCCTTTGCCAACATTCTTAACGTGTTGGTGACATATGCCTATGATCTCAGCACTTGGGGGAGGCTAAGTCAGGGGAGGGCTGTGAATCTGAGGTCAACTTAAGCTATAGCAAGGAAAAAACTTTATTCATCATTTTAAAGGCATCTATTTTACCTGACAAAAATTGAGAAGTTTTTTGTTTTATGGGTTTTTTGTTGTTATTGTTGTTTTTGTTTTTTGAGACAGGGTTTCTCTGTGTAGCTTTGGAGCCTATCCTGGCACTCGCTCTGTAGACCAGGCTGGCCACCAATGCCTTTAATTAAGCAAAACTCCTAAAAGTTGTCTTCTCACCTCCACCACATGCACACATGGACCTACATGTGCACACAAAAATAAGAAAACATACTTATTAATACATTTTTAAAAATAAACAAACAAGTTAGATGGCGGCGGCACGTGCCTTTAAGTCCAGGACTTAGGAAGCAGAGGCAGGTAGATTTCAGGGTTCAAGGCAAACCTGGTCTACAGAGTGAGTTCCAGGACAGCCAGGGCTACACAGAGAAACCCTGTCTCAAAAACTAAAAAAAAGAAAATAATAATTATAACAACAACAAAAACCACCTCAATTCAAAAACTCAAGAAGTCAAGTCAGGTGTAGTGGCAAGTGCCTTTGATCCCTGGACTTAGAAGGCACAAACAGGTAGAACTCTTGAGACTGAAGCTGGCCTGATCTATGTAGTTAAGTTCCAGGCCAATCAGGGCTTCATAGGTCTAAAACAAAATGAGTGTGAGCATACACAAGCGCGCGCGCACGCACGCACGCACGCACGCACGCACGCACGCACGCACGCACGCACGCACGCACGCACGCACGCACGCACGCACGCACGCACGCACGCACGCGCACGCACGCACGCACGCACGCACGCACGCACGCACGCACGCACGCACGCACGCACGCACGCACGCACCCACCCACCCACAACTGGGATACAAAAATTCAGATGTATGTTTTGTGTGTAGGTATTTCACTAGAGATCAAACCTACAGCCTCAGCACATTAGCTTACGTTGGTTTTTCTTTAACTGTATCTTTTTACTTCCTAGGAAATTATGAAGGCTAGTTACCATTTCATCTTCTTGACCCTTGTTGATAGTCTTCCTGTCTTCTTTGTCCATTTCTACAGTGGCTTGAAAGGTGCTGTGCTTCACACAACAGGTGAAGATAACTGCAGAGAGAAAAGAAACAAATGTTGGTTTTGTTGGTTTTCTTTAAAAAACAGATCTTGGCTGCCCACCAGAACTAGGTGTTAGTAAAACTCCACTGCTGATGACAACATAAAGAGAAATCAAGTTGAAACTGAGCTGGAAACTCTCCCTGTAGATAACTTTCCTTCATAATGCCAGAAGGGGCTAGATATATAAGCTGCTACTGGAGAAAAGTCATCTTACCTAGATGTGGGGAAGTCATGGGGGGAATAAACCTATTTATTATTCTTGTCCAAACAACTTTTCAAATACTTATGTTTATATCCACAGACTATTGCTGCTCTCAACGTTGGGCAGAGAACCTTCTTTCTCCAGTTAATAAAGAGACTCATAACTGGTAGAATAAAGCTCAGCCCTAAACATGACGTTTATATTACTCCAACAGTCAAGGAATGTCATTGTAGAGAGCAGAAGGGAAAAAAAAAAAAAAAAAAAGATGGGGAGAAACATTGTGAAATGCTGGCCTCTGTCCTCACTAAATCACTGCAGCAAATACACAGAAGAGGCTTATAGGGCCCCACCCATCCCTGAGGAGCTATTGGCTGGGGAAGGAGGATCAATATCTTCAGTGGAATAACCACTAGTAAATTGCCTAATCAACCCTAATTAAACTCAATGGGTAATACCAAAAAGAAAGAACTTGTTGAGAAAAACAAAGCTTTCTGTGGAAGTATGAAAATAGACAAAGGAGGCAGGAGGATAAGCGTATCAAAATATACTATATATATGGCATGCAATTGTCAAAGAATAGCTCACAACTTTAATCCCAGCCCAGGATTTGGAATAAATAAGAAGATCTATGAGTTTGAGGCCAACCTGGTTTACATAGTAAACTCCAGGCCAGCCAGAGTTACACAGTAAGACCCTGTCTCAACAACAAACTTTTTTTTTTCCTGTGTAGCCCTGGCTGTTCTAGAAACTCCTCTGTAAAGATCCACCTGCCTCTGCCTCCTGAGCACGAGGACTAAACTTTTATTTCTTAACAAACTTTAAATTTTATTGCTTTGGTGAGAAAAATGGCAGTGTTTTATGCTTTATAAATGTCTTTAATGGTATCTTCCCTCTACCCTTCTTAGTAATGTGTCCCTGAACTGAGTTTTCACCCCAGACAGGCTTCATAGAGACTAACAGAGACAAGCTTCAGAGGTTGCTCAGTAAACTTGGAATCACACATTGTTAGTTCAGTATTATCCTAGTAAAATTTTGGCTAGGAATTACTATTAACCTATGTAACACATTCAACAAGTATTTGTTAGGTACAAAAATCTCTTAAGATCCAGACCTGGGGGGAAGGGGAGGGCACTGGAGAGACCACTCAGAGGTTAAGAGCACTGGCTGTTCTTCCAGGTCTTGAGTTCAATTCCCAGGAACCACATAAGTGCTCACAACCATCTGTAAATGTGATTTGGTGCCCTCTTCTGGCATGTAGGCATGCAGGCCAGACCACTGTCTACATAAATCCTCAAAAATGAATGAATGAATGAGGGAGCGAATCTTAAGAAAGAAAAAAAAGAAAAAGATTCAGACCTGGTGGTACACACCTGCAATCCCAGCACTCAAGATAGCCATGAGCCCGAGGCTAGCAACTTAAACTTGGTGACTCTTCCTCTCCCCCACCTAACACTCCCAAAAAAGGGTGTAAGATTGGTTTTCTTGCTGGTACTATAATTAAAAGAATCAATTCAGTTCCATGAAGTAGTTTAGCTCAAAGTAGATGAACAATACTACCCTCAGCTGGAGAATGAAAAGGGGTTATTTATTTTCTCTCAGAACTTAAAATTGTTATATATCAAAGCTGCAGCAAGTATGGATTAATGAAACACACTGAGTTTTATGGTCATAAGTAGTGGAGATTCAAAAACTGGCATGTTATTGTGACTGCAGAACCAGCCAAGTATTATCTCTGAGGTGCTGGAGAAGCCTGCATAGGGCACTGTGTGATAGCTAAGTTTTCTCCCACTGAACTGTACCTGCAGGCCCCAGATTTCCAGTGAGTTCGACCAACCAGAGAGCAGATATATTGAGAAGGGGAAGCACCTGGACTGCATATGTATGAAGTCGTGAATAGCTAAGGAATATATATGGGTTACATGCAAACAGTCTAGCACATGACATAAAAGATTAAGTAGCTCAGACTTTAGTACCTGGCAGAGTCCTTCAAATACCAATGGTCAGTTACATTTAAATCATCAGTTCTAACCTCTTCTTCCCTGGCTGGCCTGGAACTCAACTATATAGACCAGTCTGGCCATTAATTGATTGAGATCTGCCTGAGTGCTGGAATTAAAGACATCTGCCACCACCACCAGGACAGTTCTAACTTATAACACATTATGAATACATAAAGCCAGCATAGACAAAAACTCTTTAACATCAACAGTAATTGTAGAAGTGTACAGGAGAGGCTAAACCTAAAAAGTCTGAGTCACTGCTTTAAAACAAGTGTAGACAGCTGGTGAGATGGCCTCAACACACAAGCCTCAGGATCTCAAATTTGACACTCTGAATCCACAGTGGAAAGATAATGAACTCCTGAGCACCGTGGGGAGTGTACACACGCACATGAGCTCAAGCACACACACAAAACATTGCACCTCCCTCAATTTGGATTCCATACATTCCTCTAACTGGTATACTTCAGTTTTGACACATAGCAGACACTCATAAAAACACTGTTTTGATTTGACAAAGATATTTGTACTAAGACAGCAATATATTTTTTTACATGACAAATTAACTGGCCAAGTAAAAGTCAAATGAATTTTAAACTACTCCATATATGGAACTGTTTAAAATCATTAATCAACCAAAACAAAAAATATTAACCTCAATGTCACTACAGAAATGGAGCAATTTTAAAAGTGTCTTGTCCAGCTTCTCCGAAACAAGTCATGCTACCATTCAAAACCCTCTGGACAGCTTAGGAATACTGTCTTCAGTCTATGGTAGTACTTGGACACTAAATCATACTTGAGTCATCCCAATAGCATAATAACAATCCATCAAAAATCAGTGGTTTAAAGTGGCAATTATTCTCAAGGTCTAGCTATCTAGAATACAGAACAATTAAGCAAGCCCAACACCATATGCTGTCATAAAGATCAGCAGTCTCCTTAACTTGCAGGGTACAGTCCAATCCTAATTATGTCTTCAGAGGTAGGCCAAAGAACCCCATCCCTGAAGAATATTGGACTAAGCTGGGGTTCTTCCTCAGGATCAGCACCATCACTCACCATTTATTAGGGATAATTTTTGGTAACCAATTTTGGTCATTTCCCATCACCACCACCACCTTTACATGAAGAGAAACTACTTATTATTATTGTGTTTCCACAAAGTGTGTGAAGGTCAGAGGACAACAGAGTCAGTTCTCACCCTGTCCCACGAGTGCCAGATATTGAACTCAGGTCATCAGGCTTGTAAGACAAGCACTTTTACCCACTGAGCCATCTCATCAGCCCCTGCTCCCAGTTTTTATAATCTTCAGTTTCAAATAGTAATCAGATTTGTCCACCTGTCTAAAACAAAAGAGACAAAATGCATGATGACTTAAAGGATGAACATCAGGCAATGAAAGAAAACTGGTAATTGAGACAGACAAATCTGGACACTCAACAAACAGGGTCCAGCAGTCCCTAAGCTGTAAGGCCGTGAATCAAGTTATGTCACCAGAAGACCTATACACAAATAAAGAGCAATGTTGGGCATGGTGAAACATAGAAAAATAGAGTTCAAGGTCAGCCTCAGCTACGTGGAATTCCAGGCCAGAATGAGCTACAAGAGACCCTGTCTCAAAAAAAAAAAAAAAAAAAAAAAAAAAAAAAAAAAAAAAAAAAAAGCAAGGGAAGAAAGAAATGGAGGAAAGGAAAAGTGGGTCCCTAGACTTTCTCTTTTTTTGATAGGGTCTCACTAATGTAAACCAGGCTGGCTGCCTGTGTGCTGGGATTAAAGGTGTTCATTCACCACCACATCTAACGCCACCCCCTCAACCCAGTATTCAGTTGAGAACTATTAATCAATACCTGCCAAGATATTATCAGTGCCAGAACCCCACCCGCCTCATACATTCTCTCTCCTTTTTCCATGGGTCTTGCTATGTAGAGATGCCTACTCTCCTACTCATTGTGTAATCCAAGCTAGCTCAAACTCATGGCCATCTTTTTATAGCTCAGCCTCAAAAGTACTGGGACTATAGGAATGAACCACTATGTCCAAGTGAAATTGCCATTAAAACTAAATATTTTCATTGGGCTCACATACTATTTCAAATTTTCTCCAAAGTTTTAACAAGTTGACCTTAGTCTAGCATTAAATATATTCCTAAAATCTTGAACAGTTAAAAAGCTTATCAAGGAACACTCCAATTATTTTGAACTGTTTGGTAATTTACTGGGTAGGTCAACCTACTTAAAATTTCCTCAACAATCACTGACCATATTACATTGCAGCTCTTTATACAAAAATTGCTTCTGTACATTCGAACTGCTTTAAGACATAACGCCTTGCCAAATTTTACCAAAGTTAGCAAAACTGTAAAATTAATTTAAATATAAAATTGTTCTAAAAATCATCCATTATCACTAACTTTAAATATAACATACACCTCACTGGGAAATTACCAAGAATTAACATTTCAAATACACTTGGAAAACTCATAATCTCAATTGTGTTTACATTTAAAACATGCATATTTTAAATGTATAATTTAATGTAAATGTTTATATAAATGAACCATTAACATTTCCATGACTCCATAAAGAACAATATAGAAATATCTTAAACTACAATGTAGCCAAGATTCATATTAAATTCTGACATACACCCAATCAAGGCATTTGAAGCATTAACAACAAGCTTCAAAAATAGACTCAACAAAATATACCCTTGTTGGCTTGCTAGAGTGCATTTCTTTTTCAATCAAGTCAATTTCTACAACACAGAAAATAAAGAAAAATTTCTTACCAATAGCATTATGCCATTCTTCCTCTCAGACTTTCTGCCATTACTCTTCAACTTTCAAAAACTGGCTCTTTATATAAAATAAAACCATTAAAAACCCATGGAAACATTAGAATTTTATGCCAAATTTTGGTTCTGTTTAAACTGCTTAAGATATTAAAATTTAGGGCTTTCTAATTCAGCAAATTTAAATGGGTTTTAGAGGATATACCCTTCTGTTCTTTGTCACTGGCAGAACTCCTATTTGAATAAATCCTTTGCTGCTTGCACACACAAGTTCCGGCCACAGTGCATGCCTGAATCTTGATGTTATCTAAACAGCAAAGGGTTAGGCTATTGTCCTTAGCCAAACCCTTCCTTGAATTTATAATGAAATGGATTTGCTTCATGGGGTGAAAAAAAAATGCAATGGGGGACAAAATGAAGCTATCAGAAATGAAACTCACCCAGTTTAATATAATGCTTTACCCCCTCCATCCCATAATTATTAAGAACTGGAAGTAGTCTTTAATCTGTTCTAAGATAGTCAGACCTTATTTCCTAAAACAAGACAAACTGGCATCAACAGGCAGAGAACTCCGAAAACATCTAAGACATCTTTGCATTGCCTTCCAAGAATCCAGTACTGTAATAGTTCATTTGAGCCAAACATCACACACACACACACACACACACACACACACACACACACACACACACACACACACCTCTGTGTATCTGTGATTCCAACAACCAGGAAACCAAGTCAAGAGAATAATGAATTTAAGGCCCTGTGACAAAATAAAAGGAAATAATTTTAAACCTACCTAGAATTCCCAAAGAATTAATTTCACAAGGTGCTTTACAGGGGGCTCAGTAACTCAAGTGAAACTTTAATCATGGAAATTTTAATTATTATATTTTTCTTTTTTGAAGACTCCCATGTAGCCCAGGCTGGGCCTGAATTCACCATGTAGTTGTTTCTGACCTCCACATGTTTGACATGTATATACTTGCATGCCCCCTGTGACATATATACATGGATAAAATTCTTAAAATAAACATTCAACCCCCCCTTCTCTGACTTAAGGTCTCTCCATATAGCGTAAGCTGGTCCTAACCTCTTGCCTTAACTTTCCATGTATTGAGATTACAGGCATTTAATCATCCCAGCTAAAAATCAAAGGACATAAAGAAGGCTTCAAAGGTCCTGAATTATAAATACCATAACTAGCATTCTTAACACATTTTATTTTCAAATTTACAGCACCCACAACAAATCCACTATTCAAAATTTCTTTGTGCAAATGAAACAAGCCCTGGTACATTTAAACTCTAATCCAACCCACAGAATAATCTTATCTCAATAAATACCTATGTAAAAAGAATAACAGAATCTTAATCTTCCAGCCACAGTAAGCAAACTGTGACAACTCTGAGGACAGAGCTCAACTTCAAATCAGCTCCTAACAATAAAAATGACATAATATAACTTAATGAATACGTGGAAATTTTACAAGGATACCAGCTAAATTTTAACAAAGGTTTACTCAATACCCACTTTATCACTTCCCATCTCAGACTTTCTCTTATAATACATGCTTTTGTTTCTGTGTTTAGGCTTAAGGAAGACTACTGTGTCCAATATACACCAAACCAAGACTGTATTTACATTTGTCAAGTGAAGTCTTTGTATAATGTGTTTTTTGTGTTATACAGCAACATGACAGGTAGAATAAAACAAGTTATAATTAGGCCACACAATATAATTACCTGTATTGGGATTAATATGAAGAATGAGTTTAGCATACACTATTGTCTTAAATCAGTTTATTACATACTCTATCTTTTAAATGAGTATTTTTATTTATAGCTTTCCCATATGGTTATGACTGTCTCATGAGACAGAATAGTTTATCTAATAAAAAGTTTGGATTTTATTTATTTATTTATTTAGGTTTTAAGACAGTCTCAAGTAACCCAAGCTGACCTCAAATTCTCTATCAACTGAGGCTGGCCTTGAACACTGGGCCCTCCTGCCTCTACCTCCAGAGTGCTAGGATTATAGGCATATGCCATACCATCCAGTTTAGTCTGCATTTTTAAAATGTCTATTTAAGGGGGGAGAAAGGGAAATGGAGAAAGGCAATGTATGAGTGAGGGAGTGAGACAACAATGATACATGAATGAATCACCATACTGAAAACTGTATTTTGTATGCTAACCTAAAACTTAAGTTTTAAAATAGAACTGGGAATGGTGGCACATGCCTGTAATGCTAGTACTTGGGAGACACTTAAGAAAATGAAGGTTTCAAGGTCTTTCCAGCTGCATAGGGAATTTAAACTCAGCTTCAACTTCATGTGATCTGGACTAAAAAATTCAGTAAAACTGCCAGGTGGGGTGGTTAATACAGGTATGCCGGGAGGAAGAATTCCATTAAATTATAAGGGGATGGGCCGGGTGTTGGTGGTGCATGCCTTTAATCCCAGCACTCAGGAGGCAGAGGATTTCTGTGAGTTCGAGACCAGCCTGGTCTACAAGGGCTAGTTCCAGGACAGCCTCCTGATGGGGAATGTACTATTGTGTATGTTTATCTTATTGTTAAATAAAATACTGTTTGGCCAATGAGACAGCAAGTTAGACGGGACTGGAAGTCAAAGAGGATTCTGGGAAATGTAGTAGAGAAGTGATGATCCAGGCAGGAAGTGACATAGCAAGGAGACTCATATTTAAGCGAAGGGCCCCCTTTCCCGTTCGCCTCCTCCAGCGGTACAATGTGATCCACCAACAAGGAGAAACACCAATAAGGCGTCCAATAAGATAAGTCTTATAAAATATACAGATTTATGATAGTTAAGACTAAGCTAACAGATGATAATCCTAGTCATTGGCCAAGCAGCATTGAACCTAATACAAGTCTTTCTGTGTATTCATTTGGGCCTAACTTGGGCGGGCGGCTGGCGTAAAGCGCACAGGTGGCGGTGGGGCTCGGCGGCTTTTGGCGGAAAGATTTATCGTAACAGCCTCCAAAGCCACAGAGAAACTCTGTCTCAAAAGGCCAAAACAAAAAAAAAAAAAAAAAAAAAAAAACAAATTCAGTGACAGTCTACTTATTTGATTCAATTATTCAAGTCACCAGGGGCCCTAGAAGTCTTTCTTTCTCATTTATGTGACAGTTCTGAACCCCATGCTCACGGTTAAAAGTTATCAAAGTGTTAGTAGGCTAGGTTTCAAAATCTTACCCATTCATTATGAAAAATTCTATGGCAGGCAAGAGTTTTAAACGGATTTATCCTGCAGACAAAAACTTGCAGGACAAACAGTATAGAAAGAAAACTGACTCTGACACCTAAGATAAAAGTCACTGTGTAAACCAACTGGTGACCATCCTCTGTGCTGGAATATGAAGGATGAGGGAGAATTGTGTTTTTACCAGAAGGAAGACTGAATAGTGTATAGATAAACTCCCATTTCTATAATGCATGGTCAACCCTGAAACATTCAAAACACTCTCTACCTGGATCTCAATTAAATCTCTTTAAGCATTTTCAAAGCTATTTTAACAAGCACACTGCCTTTTACTTGTTTTCTTTTTCTAAAATCCCCCCATTATAGTGCAGGCTTGCCTACAAATCACAACCCAGGGCAGGTGCCCTAAACTACAATTAGTTAAGTGTATTTCTTTTCTGTTTTGGTTCAGCTGAGTAAAAGTATTAACAACACATAATATAAATATGATATATTGTTCCTTTTTTTTTTTTTTTTTTCCAAGTCAGGGTTTCTCTCTGTAGCCCTGGCTGTCCTAGAAATCGCTCCGTAGACCAGGCTGGCCTCAAATTCAGAGATTTGCCTCCCAAGTGCTGAGATTAAAGGCATGGCCACAGTCGGGTATTGGTGAGTTCAAGGCCAGTCTGGTCTACAGATGGAGTTCTAGGACAACCTCCAAAACAATACAGAGAAACCCTGTCTCAAAAAAAAAAAAAAAAAAAAAAAAAAAAAAAAGACCAGCTCTGTTTGGGTTTTTGTTTTGAGACCCTGTCTCTTAAAGGAAGGGGGGGAAGCATAGGCACTGTGTACATCCTGCTGCTGCATTCTTTCACCTATAGGTGGCAATCTAGTATTGTTAAGGAAAAAGAATGGTTGAAGTTAACTAAAATAGTTAAGTGGCTAAAGATGAGCTAGTATGCACCAATTTATTAAGACTGGAAATGTCAGTTATGAAAAAGGTTGCTTTCTGAAGCACTATGGTCACATGTCTCAAGAGAAAAATAAGATATACAACAAAAAACATAATGAGGGCTGGGCACAGTGATGTAGGTCTTTAAAATCCTAGAACCCAGCAGAGACAGGCAATCTGTGAGTTCAAGGCCTGTGTGGTGGGTCTACACAGTGAATTTCCAGGCCAGCCAGGGCTCGGTTCCCACTCCAGGCTTCCTGGTTCCCAGGAGTGCACATTCTGTCCTTCCCCCACAGAACCTTTCTCCAGGTGGTGAGCAGCTCTCAAGCTCAACTACACGGTAATAGTTGGCAGGAGGCACAAAGGCTCCATGCACTTTGGACATATTATTCGATGGAGATCAGCTAATTATGCTCAGGAAATGTCCACTACCTCAGTCTCCCACATCCAGGCCAAGATCCGCACCCAGGACAGACAAGCTTGGCCTGGGGATCGTCTCTTGTCACTAACATTGCAGTCCAAGACAGAATGTTAGCCTGAACTAAATAAAGACAGTTAGTTGGGCTTAATCACTCAAAATGCTACACCAAGGTCACAAAACAGACTAAAAATTTAAGAATCCTGACTTTAACAGTGCATCTGGGGCAACGTAAGATGAGATAGGTGGTGAAGGGTCGGGTCTTTCTCACCTTCCCTCACTGCTTACTGCTATCTGAATCTGGCTGCATCTGTCACCCAAGCACCATTTTTTTTTTTTTTTTTTGGTGTGGTAAAAATGCGAAAAATAGTCATCTCAGAATTAATGAACATTTAGATTTCAACTTTTTTTTTTTTTTTTGAGATAGGGTATCTCTGTGCAGCTTTGGAGCCTATCCTGGCACTCGCTCTGGAGACCAGGCTGGCCTCGAACTCACAGAGATCCGCCTGTCTCTGCCTCCCCAGTGCTGAGATTAAAGGCGTGCGCCACCAACGCCCGGCCCAAGCACCTTTTAATTAAATATTTACTGCCAAATGAAGAAGAGAGATAGATGATAGATACATAGAGTGTAAAGTATACAACAAAACACAGCCATTAAATGTATAATAAAACAAGAAACATGCAAGGCTCACCCTAATACAAAGAGTGAATTCTGAGGGTAAATAGGGGGGGGACACTAAAACAAAGTACATACACACCATAATGAAATTCATTACTTTATAGGTCAATTTAAAATTAATTATTAGAAAAACAAAAACAAAGCCCCCAGCATACTGGTGGCACACACCTGTAATCTCAGCACTTTGGAAGTGAAAACAGGACCAGCCTGGTGGACTGAAAGATACTGTCTCTTAAAAAAAAAAAAAAAAAGAAAAAAAGAAAAAAAGAAAGTAAACTAGGCATGTTGGCACATGGCTTTAATCCCAGAACTATGAGTCAGAGGCAGGAAGATCTCTTGTCGGGTTCCAGGCTGGTCTAGAGAGTTCCAGGACAGCCAGGGCCACATGACAAGAAACCCTGTCCTGAAAAACAAAAGAAAGTAGATCTGGGGTCAGAAGTGGTGGTGCATTGGTGGTGCATACTTGTAATACCAGCACTCAGGAGACTAAGGCAGGAAGAATACAAGTTTAGGCCATCCTGAGCTACATAAGATCTTTCCTGCCGTTTAAATGAGGATCAATAAAAAGAAAATATATTTTTAGTATATATACACAAGGCCTTGGGTTTGATCCCCAACAAAAGAAAAGTGTGTGGGGGGGGACTTATACTATCTTTTTAAAAAACTGACTCACAGAATCTTTAAATTGCAAATCTATATATACCTTAATCTAACAATCCTAAATACATGGCATGTGTTATCTGGACTAAGTATATATGCATCAAACCTATTCCTACTATACTGTTTGTAACAATGGGAAAGCAAAAAATCTAAGCTCTTTAGGATCTATTCTCAATGTCCGTCAACACAATGTATGGATAGCTTATGAACTTAAGGCAAATGAGTTAAATTTACGTATATAGACCAAGATAGCTCTATAGAAGAAAAAAGAAATAACTGATACCACTTTTGTAGCAATCAAAGTTTTGTGTACGTGTTTAAAAACAAGCAATGAGGCCGGGCGTTGGTGGCGCACACCATTATTCCCAGCCCTTGGGAGGCAGAGGCAGGCGGGTCTCTGAGTTCCAGACCAGCCTGGTCTACAAGAGCTAGTTCCAGGACAGCCTCCAAAGCCGCAGGGAAACCCTGTCTGGGGAAAAAAAAAAGTTGAAATCTAAATGTTCATTAATTCTGAGATGGCTATTTTTCGAATTTTTACCACACCTAAAACTGGAGTGCTTTTTAAACGTTATTGTTGCTCTCACCAGGTGACTGATAGATAATACATGGGTCACTATACAGAATGCTCAAAGTTTAGTATCACTGTTCTTATTTCTCAAAATTAAGTGATGGATTGTCACAGAAAGGACTCAAAATTCAGCAGCAGAATGAACAGGAACAGCTAGAATGAAAAGTGGGAATAGAGCCAGGTAGTGCTGGTACATGCCTTTAATCCCAGCACACAGGAGGCAGAAGCGGGGGATCTCTCCCATATGGCAGCTCACAACTGTAATTCCAGTTCCAGAGGTTCTAATGTCCATTTCTGGCCTCAATGGGTACCAGGTATGCACAAGGTGCACATACATACATACAGGCAAAAAACCCATACACATAAAATTTTTAAATGGAGCTGGGCAGTGGTGGCGCACGCCTTTAATCCCAGCATTCGAGAGGCAGAGGCAGGCAGATCTTTGTAAGTTCGAGGCCAGCCTGGTCTACAAGAGCTAGTTCCAGGACAGCCTCCAAAGCCACAGAGAAACCCTATCTCAAAAATCCAAAATAGTGGGAATAGTGACAAAGAAAAGAAAAAACAAAGATAAAAAATTTCCAGAGAATTGATATTCCTAAATCTTTCAGTATGTTTGGGAGATAGAAACCCCAGAAATGTTTTCTAGGACAAGGTCTCATTTGTCACAGGCTGGCCTCCAACTAGAGTTCATGACACTTTCATCCTCCTGACTTTTCTTCCTGGGTGACTTACAGACCTGAGCCACAATGCCTGGTCTACGTGGTGGATGGGGGGAGGGAGGTTTAATAAGCACTTGACCAATCCAAGCTACACTTCTAGCACCTCATTGTTGTTTTATTAACAGAAAGCCTAATGTTTACTTTCAGTAACTCAGCATGGTTTGCTTTAGGATACTGCACAGCTTTCAAAAAACAAAATTCATTTCATTCATGATCTTTACTACAGTATGATTCATATTTCACTCTTCCAGTCTTGATAATTTGAAGGTTCAATCACAAAGAAGCAGAAAATGAGTAGAAAAGTATTCTTTACAAAAGACAATCCTGCACACTTACAATTGTAGCTAACAAGCACCTGGGGCCCGTGTCCATTAGAGGAGAGGTGGGTGTTGAGGTAAGGTATGATTACAATGAACAAGCTGGTCTCCTAAATCTTCCTGCTTCAGCCTAGCTGGAAGAAAGGCACATACACCTAGCTTATATGAACTTCAGAAATTGTATGAATGTATGTATTTTCTGCTTTATTCCTTTTCTCAGTTCAAAGCCTATGTTGATTCAATACAGCTTTAAAAACCTCAAAGAACAATATCCCATGAAAATTTAAATAAATAAATCCCTGCACAAGGAGTGCAGGGTGTGGTGGTACTTCATTTAAACCCAGCACTCAGGAGCGGATCCTTGAGCAGGAAGCCAGCCCTGTCTATATGTTGAGTTCCAGCCAGTGAAGAATACATAGTGAAACAAACCATGTGTATAAGTTATGTAGTCTAGAAACCACTTTCATCAGCATCTAGGTGATCGATCACTCTACCACTGGATACTCTAACACAACCCCAGGCCTAAATAATATCTTTTAAAACACAAGAATGACATTGACAGTACTATCTTTCACAGAATTATTTTCCAAAAATCCATCAAACCAAATGTTGCTACAAATAACGTGGATCCATTTATTCATGAAGAAAACAGTGACCAGGCTCCCAAGATGGCCCACAAATACCCTTTCTACCTCCCACAATTCTGCTGAACTGCAGTTTACCCTATACTAACCTAAATAGAAAGCCAAGTAGCGAGGTTACCACGCTACTACTTCCAATGATCACTTAATTGTTAAGGTCCCTGGTTTTTGTAACATTGTCACCAGGGACAAAGTACAGCACTGCTGGATGTCTATGATGGCAACAACTGCCCATCAGTTTTCAACACTGACCTCTTATTTCCATCAGACTCACAGATCCAACTTCTCCATTCTTGTTCACCGGCAGCTAAAATTCAACCTTTCTTCAAAATATCCTGCCCTTCAAACTTACCAATTCATTCTCCCACTTGATGATTAGGATGTGTCTAAAACAAATTTACAAATCACCCTAGACTCGAACTATCTGACACCTCTATCAAACTGGGCATCACCTCTATCCTTTCCCATGCCACTTCACCAGCCCTATCTCCACGGGCACTGCCTCAATCCATGGTCCTTGAAAAGTCTTCCTCATTCACATCTATAAACCCTGTTTAAAGTCTCAATAGCTTGCCACTGTCTGCAATATCATTTCCCAAATTTGTAAAAGTACCTCCAGAGCATTTCAAAAGATTCCCTGCTCATATAAATTATAGTTAAAACACTGCTCTCTAGCTAGCATCTGAAGTCTCACAATGCAAAATATGTATTTCTCTACCATGGAAGTAAGCTCCAAAGTAAAAACTAATTACAAGCCTTGTAAGAGCATTTAGAATCCGTCACTTATCAACTGCTTATCACACTTACAAACTTTACATCCCTTTCACAGAGCACAATTTGCAGCACTTCAAATAGCCCTACCACTTCCTGACTCCATTCTTCTGTATGCAAACACTCTTTCTGCCAAGAATGCCTTTCCACATCTACTCTAGTTGAGGTGCTGCTATTATTCCTTCAAGACAAATCAAGCCACTAAACTGTTCTTTCAATCTCCCACTTTTCCCTACCATTCCAACTGTCAGAGCATTTACCAAAGACATCAAACTTAGCTTTAAAAGCTTAAGTGTGAAACTCAAGCCAGCAACTGGCAATGCAAGTGAATGAATGAAATAAGACCAGACATTTTTTTTCTGAACAAAATCTTACAATAAATTTTGGGTTTGGGCATGCTCCCACATCTCAACCCTATGTTCTTTCCCCATGAACTTAGCCAGATCCCTTCCTAAGGGAACAACCCCATCACAATATTATGTCCATCAAATTAATTCCTTTCTCTCAAGAGCAGTGGTTGTCAACGTTTCTAATGCTGTGACCCTTTAATATCGTTCATGTTGTGGTGACCAAAACCATAAAATTATTTAACTGCTACTTCATAACTGTAATTTAACTACTATTGTAAATTACAATGTAAACAACTGGTAAGGGTTATATGATAGGCAACCCCAAAGGGGTTTTGATCCACAGGTTGAGAACTGCTGCTCAAGTTAATTCTGCTCAGAAGTTAATATATACAGAAGTGACAGCTGGGGTCTGGGGAAGAGGGGCCAGAACCAATGCAAAAAACCAGGGCTTGGACCCAGCCTGAACACAGGCAGATCCCTGAGGCTCTCTGGCCAGCTAGTCTCAGAATAGTGTGTGAGACATCCTCAAAAACAAGATGGAGGGGATGGAGAGGTGGGTCAGTGTTTAAGAGCACTGGCTAAGGGTGGTGGTGCCACCTAGTTCCAGTTCCACACCTAATTCCAGCCCTAGGGAGGCAGAGGCATGTGGATCTCCATGAGTTCAAGGCCAGCCTGGTCTACAGAGCAAGTTCCAGGACAACCAGAGCTGCAAAGAGACCCTGTCTTGAACAAGCAAAAACAAAAAGAAAAGACAAAACAAAACAAAAAAGCCAAATATGGCAGGCATCTGTAACCTCAGGGCTTGCAAGGGAGACAAATAGATCCAAGGACTTACTTCGGAAAGTCTAGCCAACCAGTGAGCTCCAGATTCAGTGAGAAAGACAGTCTCAAAAAATTAAGGTAGAAAAGCCATAAGGAAGACACTCAATGTTAATCTCTGACCCATATGATCCCCTCAATACACACAAACACCAAGGCAAATGCCACTGAGAAATATTTGAGGTTGTCTTTTGACCTCTAATCAAGTATGCACAAATGCTCATGATACTTACGCACACACAGTATATACATACATACATACATACATACATACATACATACATACACACACACACACACACAGTACAAAGCATCTCCTAATAGTCTCAACTTTTAGCTAACCTTTTAATTATGCTTCATTCTTTGCTATAACCCTAGGAAAATGAGATTTCTATAAATGCCTAGAAAAGGTGACAAACCCAATACAAATCTCTAACAAAATGAAGAACAGTTGTGACGCTTAGTAGTACACACTAGAAACACTAAGGCAGAAGGATGGAAAGTTCAAGACCAGTATTAGCTACATATAAGACTGTTTCAAATAAACAACAAAAGCTAGAAGAGAAAAAAAAAAGTAAAGAATGGATGTTGCAGTTCTGCCACACAGAAAGGCTAGCCCAAACAATAGCTGAGTCTAATGTGGCCAGGAACAGACACTGGTAACAGAAAGATAAGAAGTGGGAAAACACACCGTAAAACAAACCAGCAGCAAGGGAGATGGTGGCAGACTCAGGGGGCAGACACAGCAGATCTCTTGAGTTTTGAGGCCATCCTGGTCTACAAAGCAAGTTCCAGAACAGCCATGGCTACAGAGAAACCTTGTCTCAAAAAAACAAAACAAACAAACAAAAAACAGAGACAGATAAAATATACTATATGAAACACACCACCAGGAGTTGGAGAGATGGCTCCAAGGTTAAGAGCACTAGGTATTCTTCTAGAAGACCTAGGTTCAATTCTCAGAACCCATATGGCAGCTCACAACTGTAATTCCAGTTCCAGAGGTTCTAATGTCCATTTCTGGCCTCAATGGGTACCAGGTATGCACAAGGTGCACATACATACATACAGGCAAAAAACCCATACACATAAAATTTTTAAATGGAGCTGGGCAGTGGTGGCGTACACCTTTAATCTAGCACTCGGGAGGCAGAGGCAGGCGGATCTTTGTAAGTTCGAGACCAGCCTGGTCTACAAGAGCTAGTTAGTTCCAGGATAGCTTCCAAAGCCACAGAGAAACTCTGTCTCAACCCTCCCCCCAAAAATTTAAATGGAGAGGAAAAAGTCATAAAACATATCAACAGAGACACTTGAGGTCCCCAACATGAACGTCTCAAATGTGGCTACTAAAGATGAAAGTAATGGTGTTTTCTCTATGAAAAGCCAGACTAAAACATCAAAGGCAAGCATCCACAAGCACCTTCCAATATACACACTACCTGTTTTAAACATGTTAAGTGTGACTGAAGGAGTAAATACTAGCATGTTACATTTACTAGAACTCACTCTTAAACTAAGGTAAATTTTGTTTGGCAAATGAAGAAAGTAAAAAGGTTAACTGATTTATATATCCCAGGTATAAGGCCAGTAGTAGTTTGGGGGCTATAATATAAAAATCACTTGAATGTGGGTCAGAAGTCACAAGTTGGCCAGGCAGTACTGGTGCACAGAGGCAGGAGTCTTACACACCTTCCATAAAGGTTTCCTGTGGTTATTTTGAGACAGTCTTGCCCTGTAGTCCTGGATGGCCTTGTATTCACTATGGAGGTCTGGATGGTTTCAAACACTGCCAGCCCTCCTACTTCAGCATTTGAGTGCTGAGATTATAGATGAGCAGCACATTACATCCATTCACTTGTCACAGGACAGCTCTCAACTAGGCAGAGTAGCCCACCCCTGTAATTCCACAACCTGGAAGGTGGAAGATGAAGTCAGAAGAATCAAGTGTTCAAGACCCTGTCTCAAAACAGAGATTCCAACATTATTAGTAAGGTAACCTGTACTAAAGCCAGAGAGGAAACTGGCTACCAAAATTCAAAGACATTATATCAGTTTCCAAATAATATTCAAGGGAAGGGGAGCCAGTTCTGGGACTGAACTCAGAATTTGCACACCCACAGCAAGTGGCCATTTCCAACTCCAAGGCCATTTTCAAGGATATCCCCCCCCTCGGTAATTTTCCCCTACACAGGCCTTCCTTCAGTATAAACTTGAAGTCCAAAAAAAGCAGGACATAGACCTTGATTTTAACTCAAATACAAATTAGCCAGAAAGAACTAGGAGCTAGAGCCAGTGGCAAAGGCCTGTACTCTTGTCTACTAGGAAAGATAAAACAGAGACTAAAGCTTAGGCTTGCCTGGACTACAGAGTTCAAGACTATCCTACCCACTGGGAGAAAACAAAACAAAACAAAACTCCACCTCAGACACACATGTGAGAAACATTCGAAACATTCCATGACTCATTTTAAAACAAACTAAAAATAGTGTTAAGAAATTTGACAAGCAATCAAAGGCAACTCTCAAAGTTGTTTCTCAGCCGGGCGTCGGTGGTGCATGCCTTTAATCCCAGCACTCGGGAGGCAGAGGCAGGCAGATCTCTGTGAGTTTGAGGCCAGCCTGGTCTCCAGAGCGAGTGCCAGGATAGGCTCCAAAGCTACACAGAGAAACCTGTCTCGAAAAACCAAAAAAAAAAAAAAAAAAAAAATTGGTTCTCTGCACATATTTAATCCCTGCACTTGGGAGACAAGAGCAGATGGATCTGTGTGAGTCAGAGGCTGCCCTGGTCTACAGAGTGAGTTCCAAGATAGCCAGGGCTAGACAGAAAACCGCATGTTATGAAGACCCTGAACCATAAAATTACTTTTGCTGCTATATCATAACTGTAATCTTGCTGTTATGAATTTTTAATTCATAACAGGATCACAGAGTATCACAGAGTATCTGAGATGTGCTGCTATGGTCTTAGGATCACAGCCTGTGGCTCAACAAGTCAGCAATAAGCCAACTGAAACAGTTAAATTAATAGTGAAAACAGATTTAGTCAGTGTGCTTTTCTAAAGGTGGGTGTGAGGAAGGACAAAGAAATGCAGCTACCCCTGGCCAAGCCCATCTTCTGGGTCTTAACATGAGGTTAAAGTTTAAGAAGGCAAGAAGTCGGGCAGTGGTGGTGCACGCCTTTCAACCCAGCATTCAGGAGGCAGATGCAAGAGGATCTCTGTGAGTTCATGGCCAGCCTGGTCTTCAAAGAGAGTTCCAGGACAGTCTCCAAACCTACGGAGAAACCCTGTCTTGGAAAAACAAAACAACAACAAAAACAAAAAACAAACAAACAAACAAGCAAAAAAGCAAGTGCGCTATATTTCTACTAAGCAGTCCAAGTCAAGGTATGGTTCTGCACTTTCTCTCCTGTAAGGTAGAACATCATGTTGTAAATTTCTTTCAGGGAGGAGAGGAGTTCTCTGTCCATCCATGTATCCATCCCCCTCCCCTCTCCATAGGGGCTTTTGCTTTAGGCTTTCTCTTCTCCCAACATGAGTTTCCTAGGGGAACTCCAATTTCTTGGGGCCCACTGTTTCAATAGTCTAATGGACATAAGTATCCCTTTAGAATATCTTCACTTCTGCCAGGCTGGTTACAGTGCCACTACTAGAATACAAAATAAGGACCCTGAAGAACAGTACATCTACATGACCAAGACAGACTGGAACCAACCCAGACCCTTTATTAAAATGCTGCCATTTACCTCCCCAGACACCAGCTTTGCCATAAGAAAGAGCTGGTCTAATGCTGTTACCTCTCAGCATTATTATTTTCTGCTCTTGGACCTCTAC